>NW_016160092.1:15843-70508 GCF_001687245.7 Rhagoletis zephyria | reverse complement strand
AAATTTGTTTTGTCGCGCCTCTAAGTAATATTTACATTTGTCTTTTTTTGCAGTTGGAATGCCAGTCTGTTGCCGGGCAATGCAGGCAAGCTAAACCCGGTAGTAAAAAAGAAACATGTAATGGATTATTGTATTTTTAATTTTACGAGCCTGACTGGTGATAACGGTCGGGGTGTTTACAGTTCACTTGCTTTCGAGTAAACAAATTTCTGAGCTACTTTCTTCACATTCTGATTAAGCAGCTCAAGAAAAATGTAGACTGATCTATAACAAGTTAAGTTTAAGCAAAAAATCAAACCGACTTCAATTCTCATGAGGAAGTGACTGTATGCATCCAAAAGAACCCAGTTTTAAATTCTGGTCCGACAAATATACTCCCATCTGCCTCTCTCACATATTCTTAGCAATCTTTGTGAATATTTTGCTAATTTGAGCTTCTGATGAACACATCGATTCATTGAATAGGGTACGTGTTCCATCAAGAACCGAGCTTGCAGTATCTTCCTTTCAGGTTTTGCTTGAAGTGGCTGTCTGCATCCAATATAGTAGGCAGCAGCCGGAGAAGGCCTCCACCTCCATCTGACGTTCGGAGCACGAATTTTGACTTCTTTATTTGTTTGATTAAATATTTTTTATGGGGGGACCTACAAAAGCCCGAAAAATACACCCATGAAAATCGTTAGTATTAAGAAATGGTAAAATAAAAAATTTGGTATTGTTATTGGAAGTCTCCTAAAGAGAAACAGAGTTTTCCGATCGAAAAATATTTGTTTTCCAGAATTCTGTACCATTTCTACAAAAAAATATTTTTTCCCCACAGAGAAAACATGGAAAACTTCATGGGCTTTGAGGCAGTCCTAACTACATTTTTTTTTAACAAAAAATCCTTTTTTCCATTTAGAAAAATTCTAGGGGGTGTGAGCTTAACATTTTTAACTTTTTCCCCCGCACATATTTTGGACCACCCTTATGTACATGCTCCCGTTTTTTTCGAATAGCAGTCACCACTCAGAAGGCAATAAGGAACCTTAAAACGCTATATTTGCCCCAAAATGCTTCTCATAAAAACCCAGTGTACGTTTGAAGAAGATTTAAAACTGTACTCGTTTGTACGGAAATTCCCACCACTGATTAGTTCTGTTCGCTATGCAAAATCCAGTATGAGAATAAGGTATCTTACTCTCCCAAAGAGAGAAACTTAGAAAGTTTAGCGCGAAAAGGAATTTGCAGAAATTTGCAAGCTTCAGTGCCAACTGGCATCCACGGTTGCATTTCGAACATAATAAATTTTTTAAATTATTTTAGGTGGCATACAAAACAGGGCCTACACGCATATTTCTGCTTATTCTGACTTTCTTCAACATACGCTTCAATTTCTTTGTGGGAGTCACTGGCGGATTTCCTATATCGACGGTAGTGTCAACTGCGTTCCGATTACGAACACAGCTTTTTCAGCCGTGTACTTTTCAAATGATAGGAATTAATTGAAATTAACAAATATTTACATACTTCTTTCATTAGTAAATCGAAACCAGGTAGTAAATTTTTTAACCGACTTCAAACCGAAATGTTTTTTATTTTATTTTTTTATGTATGTGGTTACCGCATAACTTTGGATCACGTTAACCGATTTCTGTAATTCTTTTTTAAAGCAAAGGTGGTCACAGGTGGTCCCATACTTAATCTAAATCCGATCATTGGATCATGAAGAAATTAACAATAATCTTAAATTTTTATATGAGAATTGAAGTCGGCTTTGTTTTTTGCTTAAAAGTTACTTGTTATATTTGGTTTGTTAGATTTCCACACGGAACAGATACGAATTTATTTCCTAAATTTTCCTGCCAGCTTTTTCCCATAGATTAATAAACAAATTTTTATGTCATACAAATATTTTATTATTAAGCTTTTAGTACATCCTTATTAATAACTCCAGCATAGGTTGTATATTTTTGTGACTTTCCGGTCAATGCGATGAATTGCTCAGCAACTTCAATAGCTACGCGCACCTGTGCCTCAGCGGTGCTCGCGCCCAAGTGTGGAGTAGCCACAACTTTGGGATGTGCTATCAACGCCTTAGTCACTGCCGACTTTGGCGGCTCTTCGGGGTAAACATCAAAAGCAGCGCCAGCACAAATACCACTCTCCAACGCATCGATAACAGCTTGCTCGTCCACAATGCCGCCGCGAGCCACATTCACCACTTTCACGCCACGCTTACACTTTGCCAGCGTCTGTCCAGAAATCAAATTCCTAGTTTGCGGTATAAGTGGCGTATGAACGGTAATATAGTCGGCCAATGGCCAAATACTGTCCAATTCCATTTTTTCAATGCCGGCCGCACGTGCCTCCTCCTCGGTCGTTATGGGATCATAGCCAATTGTACGCATACCCCATGCCTTCATACGTATAGCCACTTCGCGGCCGATGCGTCCCAAACCGATTATAGCGAGCGTCTTGCCATACAATTCAAAACCACTGTACAGCTTGCGATCCCAACGTCCCTCCTTCAAACTTTGCGCTGCCGGCACAATTGGACGCGCCAGTGCACCAATTAATAGGCAAGTCAATTCGCATGCCGAAATGGAATTTCCGCCGGGTGTATTGAGTACAACAACACCATGTTGTGTAGCTGCAGTCACATCAATGTTGTCAACGCCAGCGCCAGCGCGACCCACCACTTTTAGTTTGCCGCCCTCTGCACCCGCCTTAATAACCTCAGCAGTTATTTTAGTGTCGGAACGTACAATAACAGCATTGTAATCTTTCACCACGCGAACCAGTTCGTTAACGGGTAGCTTAAGTTTAGTGTCCACACTGATGCCATTACTCTGTAGCAATTCGACGCAGGCTTTATCAACTGCATCACAAATCAAAACATTTTTGATATCAATAGACATTTTGTTGAAATGAAATAATCTCTGCAGTTGTTTGTGCGAAAAACGATTGATAAGACTGTGAAATACGCGAGTGACTGTCCAGCTCTGAGCGCGGCTTACAACTGAAGACCACTGTTAAGTTACATTCGCTTTATAAGACAATATTAGTGGTACATACTGCGAAAAATGCATACATACATGCGATCTCCACTGAACATATTTCCTATTAGAATTGATATGCTAAAGTGAAGTGATTTTTATTCAAAACAGCAAACAGTTTTATTGGCCTTCCCGCTTTAATTTATTTAATAGAAAGATCATTCGCAACCATTCGTGATTTTTCGATTATACGCCTGCCTTTATCAAAGTCGTTCGAAGAGATGTCATATAAGTTTGAAAACTCTGAACGCTTTACCCCAGTTCACACATCAGTAGGACCCAGGTTCGATTTCCGATACGACCAATGTCCAATTTTTTTTCTAAATCAGTCTCGCCATGGTAGACTTGTTCAGAAAAAATATGACTGACCTTATATTAAGCCATAAAAAGTAGCTCGTGCGGTCAGCTTGTTATATGTATGTATGTTTAATAAAAATGTTAATGCAAGAAGCGCAAGAGATTCAGTGAACATATTCACCTCAAACAGGAATTTTATTAATTGAGCTTATGCACAAAGTTGTAGCTACGAGTATGTACATACGTATGTACAAATATTAGTCCGTACCACCTTAAAGGCAAAAAAGAGATCACCGTACACCTTCCACACTAAAGTATTTTTGCAAGTATATAAATAGATTTCGAAAAAAAAATTTTTCTATTTTTTAGTCGAACCTAGGGGTCGTATTTTTATATTTTTCTGTGACACCTACATTCGACAATAAAAAAATTCGTTTGAAATAGTTTTACTGGAATAAACGGAAGACCTTAACAAAAGTTTAACGATTTTTGCCAAGCTTCATTTTCCTGACATTAGGCAGGTACGTTCGGATGATAAGAAGTGAGATCTGTACTAGTACGGGTTACTTGAGGTCAATAAACTTTTGAACAAAAAAAAAATGTTCTGCTCGAGACGAAAACATCGATTTATCATACTTTAATATCGCGACTGTAAATGCCGAAGATACGTCGAAAAATGTAAATTTTCTTGCAAAATTTCTTTGGATTTCGAATCCAAACTTATTATTCTGGTATGGTGCCTACATATGTCATATTTTGTTGGATATACAGACAAAGCAGAAGCGCTCCACTTTGTATACATAAATAAGTACTTAACGGGTTTTTGACGAGATTATACTCTTAGCACTCAAAAATCCACTACACAAAAATGAGAGGTATATTTATTAGGTAGATACTAAAAATGCTAGTACATACATATTGCGAGCGTAAATGGGGGCCCATGCTAATAACTACTCTGTAAAAATAATTGGAGACGAAAGCGACAAAGAATATTGAATAAATTATTTAGTGATTTGCGAGCGAAATTAGAGAGCGAGAATGTAAGCTGCAACTATATTGTATATATACATATATACATACGTATGTACATATAGACGAGTAAATAAAATATTTACCTCTGTATGCTAAGCGTGCTCGATAAAGCGTAGAGGCTTTAGCAAGTAATGCTTTTGCGTTTTTGTATAGGGAATTATCATTTGCACTATTTTTCCATAAGGGGCATACATAGATGGCACCAAGATCTTCACAGCTTAACCTTAGGATTACTGAAGATTTTTCGTATGTTGTTAGCGAATATCAAATCCGGTGACCAATTTAATTTCTTTTTTATCCCTTCATTTAACAAACAAATTTATAGGGAAATAGGATCTAACTGCCGGTTTCATCAGCAACTTAAATGGAAAATGATTTTTTATTTTCTGTCAATTTCCATATGAAATTCACAAAATTAAAATAATTTTTCACAAAAAATTGCTTTCGTGAAATTGGCTGTAAAAGTTATTTAGTAGTAAAATAGTAATTATAAAGTACAAAAATAAAATGAATAGAAAAATTTGCTAATCCTAAATCGATTTTTAATTATCTTTACATATGTGCGTCAATAAAATAATATCTAAAAAAATTAAAAAGAAAAAAAATAATGTTAGCTTCTAAAAAAGAAATGATATTATATATACTTCCTTTATAACAATAAAATTTACAAATTAAAAAAAAAAAAAATTAAAAAGGAGAAAATGAAAAAATATATTCAAAATTAAATTAAACTAACGCAAATTTTTCTAAAGAATAAAAATATTGGTTAAAAATAATAAAATCTTAAATTTAAAAAGAAATTTAAAAAGAGGAAAATAAAATTAAAATGTAAAAAATGACTAAAAATTAAATTAAATAAAAAAATATTTTTCTCTTTAAAACAATAAAATCTAAAAATCTGAAGAAAATTTAACTAAGAAAGACAGTAAAAAATTAAATGAATTTCTAAAAAGTAAATTTAATTAAAAAAAATATATATTTTTTTAACAATAAAATCTTAAAATCAAAAGAAAATTAAAAATTTAAAGTTTATTAAGTAAAAACTAAATTTATTTAAAAAATATTTTTACATTTTAAAACAATAAATAAAATAAGATTTTTAAAATTACCAAAATATTTTTTCCTTTATAAAGCAATAAAATCAAAGTAAACAAATTATTTCTCTTTCTAAAACAATAAAATCTAAGAAATGGAAAATAAAAAATTTAACTAAATCTAATATTAAAAAATTAAATGAATTAAAAAAAATTTCTTTATGAAACAATAAAATCTAAAATTTAAAGCGAAATTAAATAATAATAATAATAATAAAATGGCGCTTACACAGAGGAAGAGGAGGAACCTACAGTTTTACGCCGACTCCTAATGGCGATTGTATTTTTATGAGAAGCTGTTTTTCATGGCAGAAATACACTCGAAGGTTTGCCATTGCCTGCCGAGGGACTAACAGCGGTCGTCCCTTTTTCTATATTTTTTTCGATGTTGCTTTGACCAGGGCTTGAACCCAGGCGCAGCGGAGTGGAAACTTACCACTACACCACAGCGGCCGAGAGAAATTAAATAAGGGGGAAAAAAAAATAAAAAAATAAAAAGTAAATAAGTTTATAAAAATTAAATTAAATTAAAACGATAAAATCTAAAAATTAAAAAAAAACATTAAGTTAAAAAGGGTAAAAGTTTAATAAACTTCTAAAAACTAAATTTGACTGAATTTTATTTTATTTCTTTTTTTTTTTAACAAGAAAGTCTAAAAATAAAAAAAATAAAAAATATTGAATTTTCAAAAAATTAATTTAATTAAAAAATAAAATGTAAAAATTTGAAGAAAATTAATTGAAACAAATATATATTTTTCTTTATAAAACAATAAAATCTGATATTTAAAAAAAATTAAAAATAGCATAAATAAAAATAGTGCTGCTAAAAATCAAATGAAATACAAAATATATATACATATTTTCCTTTTTAAAACAATAAAATCTAAAAATTGAAATAAAAATAAAATGAAAATTAAAAACATAATAAAATGGATATAGATATAGGGCAGCGAATTAAAATCCATCGGCTACGCTTGCTAGATTATGTCGTTCGAAGGGATAGAATCGCTCCAATTCTTAATGTATCCAACGCGGGTGGCGATGCTGGTAAGACCAGATAGAGAAGGACTTAGCATACCAATTGGGGTTAGTTGGCACAGAAGAGAAACGATTTCTGCTTATAACCACAGTTTAAGCGTCAGACTATTTGAAAATAAAACAAAAACTTAATGTGGGTGGTAATTAGTAGTAGTAGAACCGGAAATATGAAGTAAAAAAATGCATTATTATATTCTGGTGGAAGAAAATAAGATTTTTTTTCTAGACTCACTCAATTGCACCTACGACGTTAAGGCAGAAACGTCACGATACGGAGCTTTTGATTTTCGACGAAATGTCTGTGGGTTCATATTAAAGGCTGAAGGCCATCAACCACTCTGGAAAATTTGTAACCATTGGATAATTCTTAATAACGATTCACATAACTGCTTCGGTTTTGAATTCACACATACGACAGATTTTATATAAGGGAAATTAATCAAAACGCAAAAATGCCTGGTATTCATGTAAAGCTCGTAAACTTACTAATTTTGCATGAAAAATCGAATTATTTACGAGTTTTACGCGGATACGAGGCATTTACGGGTTTCCATGAACACCCATATAAATTCATACAGTCTGATATATATTTTCCAAACATGTAAATGTTTAATAGCTTAAATAAATATATTAAAGGATAGTACAAAAATATTCAATAGATTTAGTAGCAAAAATATCTTTTAATACATATATAACTAGCGCATGCTAATGCATCTTCATTAGAATAGCATGCAATATATGGTATAGTCAACAGAAATTCTCGCGCTCGTATTATGCACATGCCAGGTGGAAATTTAATTTCCGCATAAATTCTGTACATGTCTGCAAAAGGGAAATAAATTTTAGCAATTGCCACACTGAAGAAAAACTAATACAGTCGTACTTTCCTATCGAGAGAAAAACTCAAAGCGCAATTTTACCATACTTGGCCCCTAGTTTCCCCTAGTGAGTAAATTGATTACTTTGTGTGTTTTTTTTTTTAATATTTTTTTGGTTTTGTTGCTTTGGTTGGAATGATTAAAAAATATCAGCGCAATTCAAAGAAATTAAAATCTGTATTAGCCCGTGCCGATTGTGATTGATCATTTCGTTCACTTTTACCCACTGTAGAGAAAACTTCACTATATAGAAATTTATTATAAGGAGACTAAAATACACACAAAGTAGAACGAAAAGGCGGTGTTCTTTAAATCAATTTATAATAGAGAGAGCTTCATTGTATAGAAGTTAACTTCAGGAAAGTTTGACTGTAATTAATTTGTATTTTTAAATTACTATTTACGATAGTACAACGTTTAAATTTACCATTTTTGATTATTTTTTTTTGAATACACACCTTTCACATCTCCCAGGCTTAGAGCGTCCTCTGGAGTTCGGCTGTTGGCTAAGACTTCAATGAGGAACTTATCTATTCCACGATATTTGGCGCGCACCTTAGCAAAGTATCTTTCTGCGTTGTCCAAAGGACACATTTCTGTTGGTATTTTTTTTTGTTTTTTGTTGAGAAGAAAATCGTTTCGGAAATACAAGTTCAAAAATAAATGTACAAAAGAACAAATAAACAGTTTTTGTTTAATGCTCAATGACTTTTGCTGTTAAAATGACTACCTAGTTGGCTTTGACCTTTTGTTTATATACCCAAGGTGCCCAAGTGCTTATAAAAATTTTCTAAAAAGAAAAACAACTAAACACATTCATTATTATTGGTTGATACATGACCTTTTCGCCTAAGGACTTCAGTTTATTGTCTCCGTTTAAGCACTCCAGCCGTTCCTTATTTCGGTCCTGTTGGTCAACATCTCAAGCCCTTGACACTCACGTACCTCGGCCTCTATGTTCATATTTCATCACTTCCCATGCCTGCCTCATATACCGTTTTAGTTCCCACTTCATTGACCGGTATACTTAATATTACTTTTAATATCAGAGCGCACTTGCGCACAAGGGTATTATAACGTTATTCACATAACGCTTGTTTGTAACAGCCTAAATAAAAACCAAATTTGGTTAAAACAGAAATATAGCGGGTTAAAATGTTTAAAAAAATATATGTATGTATGTCGTAGGATTCTGCTATAAGTATTTGAATACACCAAAGCTGAAAATTCAACCTGAATGACAGAAATAAGTTAAAACTGAAAATGTGTCTACGGGTTAATTTCCACCTATATGTATGTACAGAACTAGTTTACCCTCTCTCGTTTCGCCTTTTTAAACCTCTTTCGGCTGACACCGATATTGTAATACATATTTCAATTACGCGAGACCCCTAATTCAAGTTCAGTTTGACTTTTTAGCAGGTGGCAACTCTTTTGCATTTAATTTAGAAATGTAGCATTTTCAAAACCCACTTCCATGAAACCCGTATTGTAATAATTCATTTAACTTATTAAGTAATTTGAATTTTATTTTTCAAAGAGGCGGCAACTCTTTTAAAATACCTCAAAAATGTTCTAAACGCTTTTTAGCACTCTTCGTTTAACATTCATATTTGAATACATCTTACATTCGACTTTTCAAGCAGATGGCAACCCTCTTCAAAATATTGTAAGCTGAAACCTTCTTCGCCTGGCAGCCATTGTAACACAGTTTTCAATTACCAAATTTTTTTAATTGAAGCTCAATTTAACGTTTTAAAAAGGTGGTAACCCTCTTAAAAGTAGTTTAAAAATGAAGTATTTTTTAAAACCAATTTGATTGATACCCATATTTGAATAGCTCATTAAAGCTATTAAGTCATTTGAGTTTAACTTTTTAAACAGGTGGCAACCCTGACCAAAATATTTTCGAACTACAATTTTCCTAAACCTATTTCGTCTCGCACTCATATTGTGACACATATTGCATTTACCTAACTCACCTTATTCAAGTTGTATATAATTCTTTAAATAAGTGGCAACCCTCCTACATGTAGTTGAGAAATAAACCCTTTTCAAACTATTTCGATTGGCACCCAGAGTGTAGCTATTTCTCTAACTCAATTGCATTGATTTTTTTTTTCACAGGTGGCAACTGTTTCCGTATTTTAACCTGTATACGTATAAAGCCTCTCTTCTCCAGTGTGTACATATGCACTTACCATGTATGTTTGTGGTTTGCTTCCAAGCATTTTTAACAATCTTTTCATCAACTCTCGAATAAGTAAATTTCGTCATTCCATAAATTTTAAACGCATGTGGAACAACCCAAGCTTTTTATTTATTTGGCATATTTCTTGAATGGTAACGAATTAAAACACATACATAAGTACTACACATAAATATTACTATGTGTCTGTGTGTCAGCGCGTTCACCCACTCTAAGGGAACTTTAAATACCAATATCACTTGCTGAGATTCTCAAGAATTCAACTACCCAGAAATATTTAGGTTATCCTCCGAGGAAAGTAGGCATAAATAAGAAGAGAAAAATCCCCTAACCACCAGCTACTTAAATCAGCGTACATTTGCGTAGTGCATCAAAAAACACGTGTCATAGGTATAAATTCCTTTTGGCCAACCCTTCTCAGCAGTGAATTCAAAAGACTCCCACAGCTTAGTTTGGACAGTTCTGACAGTTGTAATGGAAATATCTGTTGCTTATATACGAGTATAAATACATACATTGCCATATACCTGTGTATAAGTACTTTTGTTGTTAAAACCGTAGATAGATACATATGTATTTGTAGTTATAGAAATGTCCTAATGCACATTTATCAAGTTGACATGTGAACATTTACGTACGTTCATGCCTTCATAAGTAAATCTACTGCATGTTTGTATCACTAAGCTTGACGCACGTGTCGCAAAAAAAGCAAGTGGGAAATCAACTGTTGTGGGAAATTGTATTCACATAGTTTTAAGGCAGTTGAACTACTAATTGGAAGCCTTTAATTTTCATCAGAATGATGTACATACGTCTGTGCTGTGCCACTATTACTCTAAGGTTAGGTTAGGTTACCTGTCAGCCTGGAAGAGACAACATTTATTAATTGTCAATTGTGATACCGGTGAAAAGTTTTTCGGAAGGGTAACTTCAGAAAAATAAGTAAAGAAGTCTAAGTTCTGGCAAAGCCGAACATTAAATGTCCAGCGCACGTATTTAATATATGTAGTATTTTCATATTTCCGAAAGCTACCGTTACATGGTACCTCCATTTCAAACATCTTAGTTGGATTTAATTTACTAAACTCTTGTAGTCATAAATTGGCAATGCCACGCTTATTTTCCAAAATTCTATAATAATTTTATTTCGTTTTAAGATTGTGCACAAAAACCTTAAGTAAATTAGCGTCCTTAAATTTCGAAATATCGAAGTTTCGGTATTTCTGAAATTTACCGTTATGTAAAAGGCGGGCGTAATTTTACTCCTTATTGCAAAACGCGCGTTTGTTTGACACTTTGACTTCATTTTTGTCACAATCGGAAGCTGATATTTGAGGATAAATTTACAGAACGGCCGTAGCTGAGTGTGTATTCGATCCGAAATCGAAAATATCGATAAAAATATCGATTATTGTATTGATAAGTTCCGAAAATATCGATAAGTCACGAGAATCCCGAGAATCCCGAAAATCTCTAAAATCCCAAAATAGTTCCCAGATATCCTTTTCTCTATAATTACCTTTATTTTCCTTCTTCTTCTATCATTCCCTTTACTTTTATCGGTATCCTCATCCTCATATCTTTCTTTTTATTTATTATTCTTTAACCTTTTATTATACATATTAAATGCATACCATGTTCATACACTCAAGAAGCACTTGTTTCAGCCCCAGCCATTTCCGTTGCAAGATTTCCGTGTGCAATTTCCGTTGAATTTGCCAATTTACTCCCAACCAACCAACCGCCGCTAAAGAAGTTTTACTTCAAAAATATTTAAAGTTGTGACCGGTTAGCCGTTCGATGGTGCGGCGTCGGTTTTTTCCCTTTTTTATTAACCACTAATAAAAACTTGTCTTAATCTTTTTTTTTTTTTTGATTATCTTTTAAAAATGAGTGAAAAATTTTCCCTTGCTTGTTGCATCTCACAGAAACTTTCACTCAAATCGAACTTACTGCGCTCATGCGATGTTTTAACAGTGCCCAAAGTTATTTTTAGCGTTGCCTCTTTTTCTGTCAAGTCTCATGTTGCTCATACGCACTGTAGGAGAAAACTCCTAATATGGCAGCGCTACGTTAAATAAAATGGAGCATCACTGCAAGCTGTTAACTTTTTCGTGCCAGCTACACATACATATAGATATTTTTTTTAAGAATATATTTATAAATAATTAAAATCTTGAAATGTTAAGAAAATCTCGCAGCCTTGAAGGTTAGACGTCATCATCAAATCTTCGAAGGAAAATAAAATTTAACAACGCATAGTCGAAAAACAAAATAATAACGTTTAACGCTTTTAATTATTGCTTGTCGAATACGCTTTTGCGCCACGGCATATGCAATAGTGCATTGCAAATAATCCGACATCAGCAAGTTTACTTTAATGATAACGAGTGACACGGCTCACTTTTTTGTTTTTTTGCAAAAAACTAATTTTATGCACTTTTATAAAGGTGTGCACATAAGCATATGTGTAGTAGTATAAATGCAGTTCAGAATATACATATGAATTTATGTGTGCATAAATAAACAGATTTATAAGTACACATAGAAGCAGGCAAATATTTACGCGCGCAACGCAAACTCCTACTTGCAAATCAATGCATTGCCAGCAAAATGCATTAGCATTTAAATCAATTCAGCGCAGTACAGCGACGCCTGTGTTGATATTTTGGCAAAGAGGCGGTTGGATTGTGTTGACACAGTTGCCAGATTGAAATGAGTGGTTTTTGGTTGTGTGGATGTGTCTTTATTGAAATTGGCAGTGTGAAAGTGCTGTGAAAGCTGCATTTTTTTATTTATAAAAATGTAGGTGGAAGTTAATGTGAGTGCATACAAACATACATGCGTACATGAATGGGGAAAATTAAATATTGGAAATTCTACAAGAGCTACTTATTGGATATGTATTAAAATTTGGAATATTTTGATAGCGAGGCGTAAATATTTATATTTGCATAGGCATTTTCATGACCTACATAAGTACATACATACATACATACAATTTTTAAGAAAAACACTCGTAAATTAACATTTTCGTCTGATAAAATACGCTTATGCCGAATTTCCACTAGGCATTGAAATGACAAAAAATTGGAGGCATTTAAAACATGCCATGTGGAAATAAATGTAATGACATAAATATTTTTTTGATGCCCAGGTTTGCCATTATGCCATTTAATGCCAGGTGGAAATCCATCATTATTTGAGCGAGCCATATTTTGTTGCACTCTTTATATAGTCATGATTTTTATTAAGTACAATTATTTGGCAAGGTGCCAAAAAACGTGTTTTTGCAAAAATATAAATTTTATTGTGTGTTCCCATCCAGTGAAAATGTTTGTTACCGAACATTTTTTCTTAAGGCGACAAACCCCTGGAAATGGGCGTGAGAGTTTTTGGAAAATTTTTGCTCGTGAAAATTTTTACTTAAGGCCACAAACCCCTAGAAATGGGCGTGGCAGTTTTGGGACTAAAGTTGACAAAATGACGATTTCATTGTCGATTTTGGCAGAATATCCCCTCGTTAAAAACATTTGCTCTGCAACATTGATTTAGAGTTGAGGAATTATCTAGAAATGGGCTTGTAAAATTTTGGACCAAAGTTAAAAAATTTAGATTTTATTGTGGATTTTGGCAGAATTTCAATTCACTAAAAACGTTTGTTCCGCACCATTTTTTTTTTTAAGAGAAGAAAGTCTTAATTTGAAGCTGTTGCAAACAGGGCTGTCACTTGAAAATATTTTTCCTTAGCAGGGTTTTAACAATGTTTTAACTTAAGTTAACAAAGCTTTCCAAAAATCTAAACACATGACGAAACCTTTATTTAGAATCGTTTTAATACAAATAGAATAAATTACTGAATAACAATGACTATTGAGATTATTTTAGTAACAAGTAATAATTTTGTTTTTACATTCATACGCACAACAAAAATTTTGTTCATAATTTTAAGAAAAATCATATGCATGCAGTTTAGCCGAGAAGCGTCTGCAAAATAAAAATCTTCGAAAATCAACGATTATTATTATTATTCATCAACGATACTTTGTTTTAAAAAAATTGTCATCGTACGACTTTGTTGGGTTGATCAAATGTTTGAACAAAGTTAGCTTTGATAGTCAAGACCTAGGCCTCATCTCTTTGAAGGAGAAATACATATACATACATATGTACGTACATATATCTATACCTTAGACTGGGTCGCAAAACTAAGTTTGCAAATACCTTAATTTTCCAAAAATCCTTCCGTTACAGTTGAAAAAACTGTGGCAACATTGGTTATGGGCAATCCAGCGTAGCCGTTGTATTTTAATACGCTGCACTACGTCTATGCTGTTGCAAAGCTCACATAAATCATTTTTTTAAATGAAAGGCCCATAAATTTTCCACAAACTTTTTCTCTCGATTACTCCGAGGACAGCCTGATTAGATGTTGTTATTATCCATACTTATGATCCAAGCATGTTACAACCACTAGAATGATGAGCGACTTTAAGAGTGTGGTTTGTGTGCAGGACTAGATGGAACTTTTCTTTTACTTCTTAAATGCCTAATCACCTTTTTCTTTGCTCTTTGGTGCAGTGCTTGGTAAATTGCTAAATGAAAAATTGTTTTGCCTAAAAATACGCAACCTGAAAGCCGAAGCGGCGAAAAAAGAAATTACAAGTTGTATGGATAAAAAAAACTTTTTCAAACGCCTCTGGTTATTTGGCCGGCCCTACAACTGGCTATAAAAAATTGAGTACAACAACTACCACATCACCATTTCAGTGTGGAAATTGATATAAAGTGCCACCACAATTATGTTATCAATCACTAGCAAGATTTAAGAAGTGCATTATACCAACAAATTCAAATCAAAAAAAACGATTGGGGAACCAACAGTTTGCTTTGTGGATGAGCTGCTTAATCGTTGATTTCGGTAATTTTCCGTTATTAAATTTCTCCACTCCAAATGGTGCATAATTAAGAAAAAAGCCATTACAATACCCTCAGTAATTAATCTCGCCCACATCAGCAGCAACTCAACTTATTTTAATTAAATTAAAGTAAAACAAATCACCAAAGCCAAAGAACCCAAAAATACATATATTATCTCTGTATATACAGAACATATGTATGTATGTGTGTGCGTATATTTAAACACGCAAGTGAAGGAGTCTCCCAAAGTCCCAAAGAGAGGCGCTCAACTGAAGCACGAAAAATGCCTTACATAAACC
Source organism: Rhagoletis zephyria (assembly GCF_001687245.7). Lineage (NCBI taxonomy): Eukaryota > Metazoa > Arthropoda > Insecta > Diptera > Tephritidae > Rhagoletis > Rhagoletis zephyria. The sequence continues at coordinate 55,700 of NW_016160092.1, read as the reverse complement.
CGATTACACAAACTCAAGCAGCCACCGCGTCTTGGTGTTTAACTTTGAAAAAGTATACATAAAGAATAAGAGTTAAATAAAATTAAAAGGGAATAAAATTAAAATAAAATTACGTATACGCCACAACCAACGCCGCAAAGAGGCGAAGGCATCACTACTCAACTACGAATTGAGGGCAAAAGAAAAAAAATATGTATGCGAAAAAAGTTGACAGTGAATGAAAATAACGGTACAAAAGTAGTGAGAAAACAAGAAGACCGAAAAAGTTCCCACTACAATACCAGCATTTTACAGACAGATAAACAGCCAGACCAAAACAGTTGGTGGTAGACAGAACTTGTTTTGCTCGTTAACTCTTGGAAAGTCGAGAGCAATTGCAGCGGACAATCATATCTAAATATCACACGCACATACACATAAGTATGTATGTACATATATGTAGACAGTCAACTGCTTAACACAATGCTATCTGAAACAAAAGCTACCACTTACACTAGTTGCTGTGGCTCAATTCGAAAACAATACAAAGAGCTGGAACTGTGACGAACAAGGTAACTACTGGATTGACTGAGGTAATAATGTGGCGAATGCTATGTAGTGATGATGGTAAGAAGCTCTAATTTGAAGTTGAGAGTTGAAGAGTCAAAGTCCATTCAAAGACAACAATGCGCCGCATACTTAGACATAATTGAGTGGGCAATATGGACTTAAGACATTTACGGGAAGTACGTCTATTTAACTGACAACAATTTGTCCTTGCTATGCTGCTTTGTCATTTAAGCATAAAAATTCAATTGACCAATTGAAAATTGAGCAATGGAATTTAATAGATATAGATATACAAGTATCTCTAATCGTATATTCATGTATGTATGTGCTTAATTTTGAACGCTGTCCAATAAAAAGTCAATAAAATGAATTTAATTTAATTTTTAATTAATTATTTTTGTTAATTGTTTATTTTATTTTTTCCTTTGCAAACTTCATCCAAATGAAAAATGACCGATTCAGACCATTTTTTTTATCAGTTTATGTGGGCAAAAGTCGCTTTTCGTATTAACAAAACAAAAAAAAACTTATTGTCTTTGGTATTTGATAAAGATAACGTTAAACCAACGACAACTGCTTAGCAGGTGCTCAAAGTCGTTGTCCGTGATTTGGAATTGATTTTGTGTTCTCTTTGTTTAGCTATTTTCGAACAACCACATTTAAGTTAATAATTGTACTATAAAAAATTAACAAAAATTTAGAGACTAAAGACAAAGTAAGTAAGTTCCTTTAAGATCTATAACTTTTTTTTTGTGTAATCTTTTTAGAATATGACTTTGAAATGTTGGCCGTAATTGGCGGTGTTACTGTATAACTTATGTATGTAACTAAGTGGCATTTTTTATTTAATATAAATATTTAGAAAAAAACTGCATTCAAATTTGTTCAATAAAACCGCAAAGTAAAAAGTGATCGCATTTTACCCCTCGGTATTCAAGGGGTTAAAACGTTAAAATGACCTGGCGCATTTCATAATATTGTAGTTCTAAGTTTCAGGGCGATCTTCTTCCCCCGGCAAACCATTATCTGATGAGCCTTTTTTGCCTTACAAGAGTATGATAATTTTAGAAACGAATAATCTCAGGATAATTTATAGTAAACTCTTAAAAGTGTATTAAAAACTAAAAAAAATTAACAATCCATAGCATAATAAAGCCATAAAGTCAACCATAAAAATCAATGGCTCTGCAAAAATAATTGCGTCCTGCCACTTTAAGACACAAATATGTAATAAAGAATGATATTAATTGACAGTTTAATGGCACAGATCGACATAATAATAACCGAACCGAACTGAAATGCACCGCACAGAGCTGCGCTGTGCCGACTGCAAAGGACCTTAATAACTCAAAGTAGTTCAATCGTCGCCTTGAGGATGGTGTGCGCTAAGAGCAACAAATATTATTTGAACTTTGACTACTTGTGTAGTGACGCTCGAAGAAGCTATAAAAATATTTTATAGCTGAATAGTGTTAGGCGATGTAGCGCAGTTTCCCCCCTGTATTTAAATCTGTTTTGGATTGCAACAGAGGGCTGGTAGGAAACGAAGTAGGAAAAGAAAAGAAAAGAAAAGAAAAGAAAAGAAAAGAAAAGAAAAGAAAAACGAACGAAAGTATAAGGAAAGAAAAATAATAATAAAAGAAAAGAACAAAATAAGAAAGGTAAAGAGATTGTAATATAAGAAGAGAACACAAAATTAAATAAGGCACAAAAGAAATAAAAGAAAGACAAGCTAAGAAGTTCGTTCGCACACATTGAATATCATTTTTTTAACTTTCCAGTAAATAATAAAATTGAGGAAGATGCTTCCTCTTGTGAAACGGCCATGCAAAAAATATCGCGCGATATTAATCTCAACTCGTTCAGCAAACCGTGCCGCTCTGACCGATACTTAAGCGATATTTGTTGTAGCAGTGTCGCAGCTCACGTACTCAGCACGTCTGATATTTCTGGTTTCCAACCAGAATGCGAAACAGAGTCAACACTTTTTGTTTTTCGATACCTTTGCAGACTCTTTGACTGAAAGTTCTGAAGCCCTCCCCTTAAGCTTAGACTTGCTGAGCACCCCTGTTAATACCTCGAGCGTTAAAGCCTTACTAAACCATTTCGCATCAACTTTCTTAGCGTTGGGGGTACCACAGACCAGAGAAAAGCGGTGAGCTTTCCCATTGAGCCAGTATCTGGACAGCTTAAGTAGAAGGCGTCAATAAAAATGCTTAATTTGTTGTTCTAACTTAACAAAGTCTAAGCTGCAATTTCTATTTTTTTTTTAATTAGTTAAGTGAATATGAAGTATTTAGACTCTACATTCCTAGAGAGGACTGTGGATGAGGTGAAACAAAATCTTTTATAACTTCAAGGAAAATATCAAACTTTAGATGTAATTTCTTGCTAGGCATCTTCTTTCTATCAATTCCCCATTACTTCTATTCAGTGACCATCGGCATGTACATAACTTCTTTGCAATGACCCAGTATTGTTGGATGCACTACATCATGCATCTTCAGCAAACGCTTGCCCTTTTGCTTGCGTGTTTTGACGTGTGCCCTTCAGCGTCTCGTACTTAATTGCATTATTATTACAAGCAGTAAGCTTGTTGCTGAGCAATGCAACGCCAGATAGCTGTATCTTAGTCACGAATAGAAGGAGCTCGATAAGAGGAAAGTTAGATATTGCTTTAGTAGATAATTTATGCGTATTGGGAAGATTGTATTTTTAACAGTTCCTTTTCCCAAGCTTTTGTTACAAATTTATCTTCCTCTCTAAGTTTCTGCAAGGCAAGTGGAAAAATGGTAAAGCGTTAATGTCTATTTTGGATTACTTATTAGATTGGTTAATATTAGGTTTAGTTAATTCATTACCAACATTTGCCTTATGTTGGTAGGTTGTATTGAGTAAGCAGGTCGCTTACACAAATGAAAATACATCTGTTGGCTTGACTCTAGCGGGATAGCCGAAGGTTGTGTGCTAGTTGAGAGTATTGTGTTGCACTTAAATGCTGATTAATTGCAACTGCACCGAGTGAATAAATATTAATAGTGATTTCGTTCGCTAACACAAAAGCGTACAGTACTCTGCAGGCTTAAAAAGGAATTTTCTTAATCTTTTGTTATATGTAGTTGCACGTTTTCCACCGGAAGGAGCGAGTTCGCGAAATCGTGGTACCAGGACGGGTTCTATTTAGTCTCAAAATTCGCAATACCAGTTCCTTTGCCCAACGAATTTAGCAATTACCAACAGTCTAACGACCAGTAATGAGTTCCTTTCGAAATCTGTCAGTAACATTTAGCGACAAAACTAGCAAACCGAGAAGAATCAAGCGGGGGATTACACAGGGTGGTGTCCTTTTCCCGCCGCTATTTAATTTCTACATATAAAAGCGTCCCCAACCACCAGAGGGAGTCTCGATTGTCTCTTATGCTGACAACTGCCCGATAATGGCGTCTGGGAATGGAATTGATGACTTGTGCTCGAGAGTAAACGGTTATCTCTCCGATCTTTCTCGCTTCTACACTGCAAGGAGCCTAACCCTCTCCCCTACAAAATCCTCAGCTACCCTGTTCGCCACCTGAACGAAGGTGACCAGACTGCAGCTGGGTATTCACGTCTATGACGAACCAATTGCGACGGTGAATAACCCGAAAATCCTCAGAGTAACCTTCGACAGTCTGCTCTCCTTTTCGGCGCGCATGCAACCGCAATTGTCAATAGAGCACAAAGCCGCAACAGAGTCTTCAAGTTACTAGCCGGCAGTACCTGGATAAAGCTAAAGACTTGTCAGCTCATAAAGTAACCTCTGCCCACGACGAATGTCGTTCTAGGCACACAACCACCTGACATCGACAAGACGGAGCTTCGTCCGCATCGGGAGTCTAGGACCACAATAGCCCAATTTCGCTCCGGCTATTGCAGCAGGTTAAACTCGTACCTGAGCAGAGTAAATGCAGAAGTGCCAAAAAAGCGCCCGGCAAGCGGAGAACCACCCCACGACACGAGGCATCTCTTCGCATGCCCACTAAACACGCCTAAATAATATGGGCGTCGCATAACGTATCGCTTGTGAATTGCCTAACAATCGGTAATGCATGGAGTCGTTAGCTTAAATATGTCGTCTCTTGTCACCGGTTAAACCACAGCCGAACTAAAGGGCTGCATCTTCCATGTTCGTAGACATTATATGTATGTGCTTATTACATTCATACATACATATTTATTTACTTATAAGGCAACACTGCAATATGGGACATCAATTTAGCTAATGTGTAGAAGATTTATTCAATTCATTGGAAGCTACTGAATGTAATGGTTACAAATGAGTAATACTTAATTCCTGATAGCAGCACAAGTTTGTTGACGATAATTTAGCAACGCAATTAGACGTAAGAGATACGCGCCTGTTCGTCGATATACGATACGTGGCAAAGTAGGTAAGCAGACAAAATAAATGGTTGAAATTACTAATCTTGTTTAGCTGACAAATCTGCTGAAGCAATACACTTGACATCTAGACACATGTGTCTTGTTTCACGAAAAAAGTAAGAGAATAATGATATTAATATGCCCCTTAAAAGAGAAAATATTATACTTTACTTTTTTCGTGAAAAATTATACAATTTAAATACATTCGCAAAAGAATTTGTTTAAGTAAACGTATTTCTAACCCAGATATTTTTTATCGCTAAAAAGCGGCATAGAAGATTAACAATCCACTTATGTATTAGGTTTTAACCGTTTAAATCTACGGCTAACTACGCTTATGTAATCACAGGGTTTTGAGAATCCAGCTCATAAGTAGGTATGTACATTTCTTACAAAACGTACGTGGTATTTTCTCGAGGGCTCTACAAGTGCTACTGTTTCAGGAGGCCAGGCACTAGGCTTGCCTGGAGGCTACAGTTTTTTGAAAGCTGCGAGTTTTATGAAAGTTGACTTAAACAAGAAGCAAATGTGAAAACGATGCTTCTGTAATATTGATTCACCGCCACACAAAAAGTTGTCTGCCTTCGTAAAATTAACCGTGAGAAACTTTCTGAAAATGATATTACCGAAGCAAAGATTTCATCGCTCAAAAACACTCCTTTGTTGAGAAAAACTCGGGCATTTAGAAGCGATTGTCTTGGAAATGAGAACAATGGTGTTTTCGTTTCTATCAAAAAATGTCGCCTTTTCATTGCCCCTTTCTCTTTTAGTGTTCGATTCTAAAATAAAAGGAGACGGTGAGAAAATTTTGTATTCGTTTCTTAAACGAAGATGGTTGCCCTTAAAATCAGATGTTTGCTTAAAACGACTGTATTATGAAATACGTGAGCTATATAAGGACAAGAAGGCAAAAACTTACCCTTTTAGAGGGTTAAGTGTAACATCAAATATATTTTGAACCGTGGAAGGGCAACATTTTTCGAAAGAAATGAAATCACCATAAGTGCACCATCCGGTAACTGGTCCGACCATGCAAATATAGTTTACAGGCCATGCATCGAAAATCGATCAACACCTTCGTCACCTCTCACCCCTTGAATTCCATCATCGGAGACCAACGCCACCTATCGCGCAGACGAAGAGCTCAAGTTGCTTCTTGAGGCTCGCGATACTTTAACACAACTCCATTCTAAATAAGTATTGGTAGCGAGTTAAACTATTCAGTCCCATTTAAATAAATGCCCCGGCGACACCAACCACCTCTTCCCAAACCTACTCACAGCGGAATTTCCCATGTCCTGAGCTTGACGCCGACTCAAGTATCACAGCTAGCAAAATATGTTGCACTTTGAGAGCCAGTTCGTTGCCAAATTAGTTTGTTTTGGATATTACCGATTACAAAGCAGATATGCAGTTATATTATAGGTAAGAAAAAAAACGTGGTAAAAACGAATTTGAATGTACTTCAAGTGCTGTCTTCTCTTTCAACAATACATATGTATGTAGCACGAAAGAAGACTCCACATATTAATAAAGTCAGAGCGAAAATTTATTTAGCACACTTAGCATTTTTTAATAAATATTCAATTACGAATGCAATTGATACCTATCTGCATACAAGCATGTACTTGAGAACTACCTTATTCGATGCAGTTTACAGCGATTACTTGTGAATGCAAAAGCTTTGTCAACAAAATCGAAATAACATAGTTTATTGCTTGCAGTTGCATGCACATAACTATCGTATCGTATATACACTTCACTACAATCAGAAACGGAAATTGTATTGCATCATATCTTTTCGGTGCGTTTTGTGTGCGCTGAGCAAAGAGAGTGCCAAAGTCCTTTTAAATGCCTCGCGAATGACAATTGCAACGCTAAGTTATTTATGTATGTGAAATCTATGTATGCGCTGCATGTTGGAAAACTTCCTGCACGTATTCGCAGTAAAAGCAAGCAAATCACAATAAAATCAGAGCGTTGGAAAGACATTAAAATATCGCAATGCATTAGGAGTGGCAATATTATATTCCAAGAACTTTATTAGCTCATTGTGCACAGTGAAATGACAGAAGGAACACTCATTATAGCAGCACAATAAAGCTAACGTCAGGTTTCTATGAACCTACCTTAATACTTTCAAACTTCGAAAATTTTTCCGGATTAGCGCTCTCCTTAACAACTGTAGCAGTAAGAGTTGTTACTTATATGGACCATTACATTCTTTTCAAATCAAATAGGCCCAATAGGATTGCCATGTATGTCGATCGCAATCAGGTGTTTTTGTCCCGATAAGTGATCACTACTCTGTCTGCAATCGCACAAGTTGGTTGCAATCTCATCTACTCAAAGAGGTATGTAATGTTTGTAAAGAGTAGTGTAACCTCTTTGAAAGCAAAATTTGTAAAAGGCAACATAGACGGCGCCTCTGACTCGCGAGTCAATTATGAACGTTTTGACTCGCCTTACGACTACACATACTTGAGTCATTCAGAGTCATACCGTGACTTTGGCCGGAGTAGTTAACACATATTTATTTATACTAACACATCCAAATCGACTAGCGTGTCAGACGCACAGTGTATGCCGCCTATTACAATACACATGTCAATCGAAAATGTTTTAAACGGCTTTATTTCGAAAATAATTTTTAAAAGGCGTTGCCACCTGTCTACGGAAGTCAATCGAAAGATGTTTAAGAAAGCTTTTTTCGTAAATAATTTTCAAAAGGCGTTGCCACCTGTTTAAGGATTTCGAAAATAATCGTAAAAGGGTTGCCACCTTTTTATTACATCTAATCATATAAATTAAATATTACAATATGGATGTCAAACGAAATAAATAGTTTAATTAAGAAAATATTTTGAAAAGCGTTGCCACCTGCTAAAAGTCAAATTCAATTTAATGTAATAATCCGATATCCGAATGTCAAACAAAAAATGTTCCAAAAGTTTTATTTCGAAAATATTTTGAAAAGGGTTGCCATCTGTTTAAAAACCAAATTCAAATTAATGAAATATAACAATTTGAATGCAAAACGAAACATGTTTGAGAAAGCTTTAATCCGAAAATACTTTGAAAAGGGTTGCCATCTGTTAAAAAAATCCAATTAAATTTAAATAAACATATTCTGTTCAAACTGAATGAAATAAATAAAGTAATAAGATATTGATATGAAACAAAAGGTGTTGGGATATGATTTTATTTCGACACATTTTTGAAAAGAATTGCCACCTATAAAAATAATTTGAAAAATGTTTAAGTAGGTTTTTTATGCTTTAATTCTCGATTTACTTAAAGCTAAACATATCGACTATGCTCTGAAAGCTCGAGATAATAAGCAAGTTTTTTTTTTTTAACAAAATTTGCTATTTTCGGTGATATAATTTATTTTCTTGTTTGTTAAATTTAAAATCATAACGTTAAACCGAGTTTCGTGCGGGCAAAGCTGCAGGCAAAATTGATTTTATATAAAATTTGCGGGGAGCTTTTCTAATCGCTATTTTTCAATTCGGAAATGTTTGACTAATTAGATTTGTCTTTGGGTGTTCTTTTTTTCAAAGAAACGGATTTCAAATAAAGGAAGAATTGGAGCATGTGTGTCACGGTGTGTATGGTGCAAAGTTAAATTGGTACTGTGTTAAGCAGCGAAACAATTTAAAAATTAATTTAATTTAGTGCTGTCAAATTTTTCACCATAAAAGTGCTGACTTGTGTTTAGCTCATTTTTTTACTGCCTCTAACTTTTTTAAGTCAACTTAATTTTTTGTTATCATCTGGTCACACTGAAAACGACGCATTGCCCGCTTTATTTAATTGAACTTTTTTTTCAATGACACTTGCAACTAAGTTGCGATTAGTGCAGACATAAAGAGCAAAAATGTGTAGGATATGTGCGCTTTCCACATTTATACAGTTAACAAAAGCTTTCCGCAATTTTATTTGAATTGATTTTCGCATCTCAAACGATGCTATGAACTATCTGCCAACGTTTATATAAATACATTCATATCTACATACATCATCAATTGCGTGCACTATTTTGATTAAATTAAATGTAATTGACTCTGCCAAGTGTAAGTAATAATGAAAGTAAAATTGGCATACGAGCGAGTGAATGATATACCTCCGCACTGAATTTACCAACCAAATCCAGGTAACTGCATCTGTGGATTAACGTTTAATGAAATTACAATTTGTTGCTGTAATCTCCTTTGAAGCCAACGTAACTGCCAGCGGATTGAACGGATATAAAAATCGTTAGCGTTATTGTAAGCTAATGATTTGTATTCTGCGCAAATCTTAACAACAACAAGTGCAAGTTTGCAATCTTAACAGCCTGGCAAACGTGCTTGTTATAAAAACGTTCCTTGCCGGGGGCGTTATTGCTGTTGTTGTCGTATCTTGTTTGCCCATGTTGTTGGTATTGCAGCGTCAACTAGCAAGGATAAATGCGTGTAAAGCGGATAAGGATAAAATTGTAGTGGCGCGCAGTAAAAGTAGTCATTGCAATAAGGGGCGTGAGTAGGAGCAGCAGAAGCAGCTGTGCCCTCTATGTTGCAATGTTGCCCTGTAGGGAGTTTTCAAAAGAGTTTCGAAAAGATTTTGAAGAGATTCAAAGACGTGAGGTGTTAACGTTTCTTAACTTTTGATATGAAACATCTAACTAGCCTACGTCTACAACTATGACGAGGATAGAATCGAAAAAAATGTAAGTGGTCTACACAACGAAAAATAGATGATAATAAGTACGGTATAAAGTTAGTAAATAACTACAACTTAGAAAAAAATGCGTAGAATAAGTAAGCTCAGCAGAAGAAATAGGCTGCTGATATTGTCTTCCGGAGGTAAAAAGGAATGAGGGAAGTCCCAGCACAAGATATCATCCAGAGTTTGGTATAGTCATAGGCTTTTTGTAAATCGAGAAAAACAGAATCGTTTGCGCTAGCGGTGGATGATCTAACACTCGTAATCACCGCTAAGCCCTTACTAAATAGGCATAGAAAGGAAAGCTAAGGTCAATTCTTCGCGAACGTTTGATCCTTTCCCAGCATGCCTCGCAAAGGGCACATCCGTGGAATCTGTCTTTCATATAATTGTCAATACTATTGCGGAGTGTCTTAGGAACAAACATTTTTTAGTTGGTGCCTTTCTTGATATCGAGAGGGCATTCAATAATATGTTGCCAGGTACGATAGTAAAAGCTCTGAATTAGCTCGTAGTCTACAACTACTTAGTTAGGCCCATCTCACGCATGCTTCACGACAGAACTGTCATACCGGAATGCGGCAACGCCTTTGTCCAGCGTAAAGTGAGCAGAGATAGCGCGCACGGAGATGTTCATTCATTCTTTTTCTGGATAGTCATGATACACGTCGCACTGGAGGAGTTTGAGTAAAACGAATGCCGGGTTATTGCCTACGCAGTAACGTGGCACTCATCGGGGTATCTAAACTTGATTTGGTCTCCTAGCTGCGGACTTATTAAAAATCCTGGAAAGAAGGTGCTTCTGCTACTTACGAGTAGGTATAAAGTGCACCATACCCAGCTTTCCTCGACAGGGGGCGTTTCCTTTATGCTCTCTGACAGAGTCAGGTTCTTGGGCGTGATTCTGGATAGGAAGTTACTGTGGAAGCCACATATTGAGGAGCGAGTGAAAAAAGCATCAGTGGCTCTCTGGTGCTTCATGGAGAAGAGATGAGATCTGTCTTCATAAGTGATATATTGGCTTAATGAAACCATAATCGAACTAGTCATATTTTAAAGGGTAATTACCTTGAAAACTTCACTAGAAAGGCTACAATTTTAAGAAGCTAGAGCGCGTGCAAGAAGTTCCTCACTATGCTCTGCGTGACACCTGGAGTAGCGGTCCAATAAAAATTTTCACGGATGGATCAAAGCTGGATAGTAGAGTTGAAGGAGGTATTTTCTGTCAGGAACTCCGGAGTTTTTCAGGCGGAGGTGGCCACCATAAAAGAGGCCCATGTTTTGCCTGTTATAAGAGTTAACATCTACACCTATAGCCAAGCAGAAGTCAGGGCGCTAGTATCGCTCATTGAAAGATCAAAATTGTTCGGGGAATGCCTGAATTCTCCCTTAATTGCCTCGAAATATTTCGAGATCAAACGCATTTGAATTACAGAACACGGTAACATGACTGGAAATTGCAAGGCTTTTACACTCGAGAGCATCACCTCGGACAGGAGGGTATATGAGTTCCTCTAGATATTTGCGGCCTATTGCCGGACAGATGGGCTTACACTCGGCTAAGCTGGCCTATAACTTTGACATGTAAAGTTGCAAGGTCCTTCTGCCGGTTGCTGGTCGCAGGCGGTTAATTGGGTTTCTGCTGTTGGCTAAGCGCCATATTTCGATTCTTACCAGTGTACTGAGCGGACATTGTCTCTTAGGAGCCCATGCGGTGCGATTTCACATCGTCACGGACCGCTACTGCCACAGCTGCTTGGAGGACGAGGTGAATGGCATCGACACTTCCTTCTCAGTTTCCCAGCAATCGCTAGACTAGGGTTTAAACACATCGGCGCGTATTTCATCAACGCAGCCGAGGAACTCTACTCAGTGGACGTCAACTGCCTGCAGAACCTTTATTAAACAACCAATGCTTCTCTTAAGCTAATACAGATTACCTTTATTTGCCGTGCAAGAAATTTTTCAATGTGGTAACACAACGGACAGTTTAATTAATGCCGAGTGGGTCTGCCCTAACCACCATAACCTTATCTAACCTAGTTTATACTTTAGACACCATGCTGACTATGTTGCTCGAAAAGCTGATCCATTCCTAATATAGCTCCGATATGAGCATCATTGTTAGGGGTAGGAAAAGATAAACGGATGATTTCATCTCTGTTAGGCTAAGTATTTATGTGCCTATAGGGTCGTCAGCGCCTTAAAATTTGATGTCGGAGAATTTGGTGCTTATAATAGCTGGCATGCTGCCATTTCATATTCTTACCGATAAATATGAAGAGTGTGGCCGAGAAAAATTTTAGAGGTGAAGAAAGTTGCAGCATTACGAGTATGGAAAGATATCTTGAGAAATATCATTTAAACGCAAGTCGATCTAAGTAAAAGAAATATGGGAAATGAAAGAAGTTACCTTTTCCGATTCAGGAACGTTGATTGGGATATGTGCCCCGTATATGTATTCAGGGCAGACTCTTAAAGCTGAGTGAGCTAATCTAAATACGAGAGCGGAAAAACTCATAAGGCCGTGGAAAATTGTAGACGCGATTTTAAATTATGAAACCGGAATAACGAATAGGCTATGGCCAGATTTCACTGAACCACTTGTTAGTAGCAAGGTAATATTTACAGCCTTTGGGACACAATATTCGGTCCAACTATAGAACACTGCAAATAAAACTTAGAGTTTGTGAAAGAAAAAGTATAGATCGATAGACGAGAAAAGGCTTTCAAAGCTCCATAAGCCAAGAAATAAAAGCAAATTTGATACTGTAAGTAGAGCACTATTCAGCACTTTTCCGAAGGCTAACATGTGGTAATCCTGCATGATGAAATAGTGGGACTTGAACTTCAGCACCAGAATCCGAGATCGTTTCTATATTCAAGCCTACGGACGAGTGTCAAGCTTCGTATGACGTATACCCTCGCTCAAACAAGCCAAGTCCGAACGAAAACAACGCCAACGTTCCAGTGACAACACACGTGCATATACATCCCCGAAGGCAATTTGAATAGTCAGTGACTTTTTGAATTGCGAAGGTAAAGTCGGAAGAGATGTATTCTGTCATGAACTCTACTTTAAGTTGAGGTCTATTCTGCAGCGTGTTTTAAGCAGAGGTAGCTGTTGTAAAAGAGGCGGTCGACGGACTACGTCGCAGCTTAGTACTCATTAGAAGGATAAATACAATATAGGGTTTGGGATCCGTTTGTGGTGCGACCGAAACCGGCCAGGGGTGTGTGATCTCTCAGTCCCCATGAAATACTTTCGAATGACATTACATATAACTGTTGAACTGGTAAGGCGAGCCACCTACGAGGTGATGTCCTCTGAACTTATCCTGGACAGATAAGCTTTGAGTTAGTTCAGCGAGCGCTTAGCAAAAACCGCGACAAGCAAAGTTGCTGCGTCCCTCTGTCCAGTGGTGGGCCATGTGCGATCGAAAGCGATTTTTAAGCAGATCAAGCGCCAACTCTCGATACTGAAGGCATATAGATAGATGATGGAGTTTTCGAATCTAGCTAGGGGACACCTTATTACAACATTTAGGTTTTTCTTAGCTGGGTAGATGTGTCTATAGATGCACTGACATATTTACATGCAAACGCAAAAAATACTAGACGCAAAGGATACAAGCAATACATAATACACAGCAACAATAAACCGCATCTGCGTGGGTAAACATATTGAATTTTTTGCATTCAATTACACACATATATATGTATGTATATGTGGCAGGGATTGCACGCAAATAATCGTCGAAGCGAGTAAGCAAAAATGCTAAAAAAGTGAATAAAATAATGAATATTACAAATATAGTAGGGTTCCGTTGACAACAAATTGCAAGCCAATGCAATGCAAATTTCTTTATCTTCTGGCAGATTATCTCGGTTTTTCCGCTCAATTAGTTGGCAGAGCTGGTGGTTAATAAATTTTATATGCAAACTTAGATGCGTTTGTATGTTTCGGGTCAGATGCAGATAGCGAAGCTTTCAATATATTGCATTACGGAAGCAATAATAAAGTAAATGTGTATGCAAATAGGAGCATAGACAATGAATATTTATAAATACTTTCAAGTGAAATGGGAGTCAAAGGGAGACGGATTGCAAATGGAAATTGTATTTCGCGTGAAAACCAATTTGAAATATTTTTTTTTGTTAATTTAGTCTTTGACTTACCTGTGTGATATCAGAAGCCATAATTAATGAAGCAGTAATTTATGACACACCCAAAAAAAAGACGCCGAAATACATGAACGTAATTTTGAACATCAATTTTTGATTGGTTAAATGAAAATGTGCAATATTTTTTAGTGCATCGCCGTACTCGTACATACTCGCCACGCTCCATCCGTGAGTTTGTTATAGAATTTATTAGATCCAGAATATCCGAAGTGTCATCGTGGTATTTTGAATTTCTTTCCTCTTCACCATATCTAGTCGTGCACTTGGCCAAAGCTCTCCAATCTTACTTATTTCAGCCTTGTAGAGCTGCGAAAGCCCCTCATAACCGCACTTTATTAATTTACCCCGTATACCCCGTAACCAGCCTGCGCCAGAGCAGCTAGGTGGAGGTCCTACCTTATCACGGAGAATCTCATAGTATACCGTCCATAGCTTTCTGGTCACCAGGTCCCAGATTTGCTGCGCGATCGCACCATCGAGCGAGTTTCGGTCAATCACAGCATGGACAAGCGATTCCCTCACCGCATCGGCAAAGTAGTTTTTAGGCTCCTGGTTTCACTCTTCCCTTCGGACGTTGGGTCCTCCTCTGAGCGCCTACTTTTTTGGAAGTGAGCTTTAGCCTCTTCCCGATGATCCTCCAGGAAAGATTCTTCCCAAGCCTTATAGCTGATTTGCTCTTCGGTCCTCTTGCTCGAAATCTCCCAGTCTATCGATGATGATGACAGTCGTCGAAGCCAGTGTTCCTCTTTTAGGAAATCTCAGCAGCGGAGGGGCCAGCGCAACTCGCTTTTCTGTGGACATGGCCAGCAAAGTTTTCCGAAAGCAGAGTAGCAAGGTTTTCCATAGTGTCGATTCCTCCACTAGAGGAACAGAGGGTGCCATCCTTGACTTGACTTGAGTTAGTGTCGAAGATGACAGTCTGCCCACTTCCCGAGGCTATCGAGGCAACGAGGGGGTGTTATTGGGTAGGAATTGGTTTTCTGGGTGAAGACGACGGATTGTAGCGTCGGTGCAGTGATCTTGACATATTGCAAAGGGGGCCTATCAGCTTGTGCAGATTTTATGGGTCCATAAGACGAGTGACCACCCAAGCAGTCTTAAGTTCAAGAGCGGTTTAGACAGGCCTTCGAAAAATGCTCAATAACTTCACACGTCTGTAAATTAAAGCTAAATGTGCCTAAATGTACCTCATCATAGGTGTCATCGACAACCCAATACAGATCGCTGTCTCGGTTTTGTGCAATTTAAACTTAGATACATAGAAAATGGATCAGCCACTGAATCTAGATTTCACATATTTACTAATGGGCAAGCAAGTTTGAGAATGAGTACCTATTTTTACCATGCTTAATTCCCATCCAAACTTCCAGTCATAGATTTTAACTGCAAAGCGCATCTATGCTTGAGCACTTGGGTATTCCCGCTTACTCCAAACCAATCTAATTCAATCCAATTTATTCCAAGAAGTCCTGAAAGTATGCTTGTTAAATTAGTCGACGTTTGGGGGAGAGCCAAACCCCGCATGTCCTCTCTAAATTTAACTTTTCGCTTTTCTAAGCTAAATGCATAAAATTTCCTAATTCTGAATTTTTGGCAAAGTACATAAGCTTACAAATTTTCTCTGTTTAGCTTTATTGCATTTTAGCATTTAGTATATTTGGACAGTCGCGCCTGTTTGCTTTGAGTGGAATGTAATTTATGAAATTTGATATCCGCTTTAATTTTGGCAAATTTCCAGTGCGTCCACGCCCGCTTAAATTATTTGCTTTGCTTTTTTTGTTATTTTTGCAGCTGGGTATTTGCTTTGTGTGACGCCAAAATGGCGCCAAGGCAGCACTGGAAATAGCTCAAGCGCGAATTGGGAAAATATTAAATAAATAACATCAGCAGAAAATATTTTATGGTGTCGAATTTTAAGCGAAATGTTTTCGAGCCAATATTAATTGCAATTTCTAAAAGGCTGACACAGGCTTTGAGAGGTAATGTTTCAAGGTGAATAGTATACATGAGTAAATATTGGCTATGCCCGCGAAAAAAAAAAATTATATCACTGATAAGTAGATTAAGTTTTATAAATTTTTTTTTGCAAACTTCCACCAACCGTCCAACTGAGCAACATTAAAGTTTTCAAAAGTAATGCAAATCCTACTTATCAATAAGCTAAATTGCGCCACGAATAATTTCAAAAGTTTCCTGCAACAACTTAAATATGCTGTAAATCAATTTTATGCACTTGCTGTGCTAACTTCCTGCGTACGTCAACTTTTAACGTCAACATTCGTTGCAACAGCACTGGCTTAGCACAAAGTTCGTCATCACTTTGAAATTAACTTAGTCGTACTCGTCAGGTGGCGCAAAAAGCAGACCACTTTTGATAGCCACTCCCTTTCCTCATAGCACTTACAAGCGGCAGGCAACTTGCCGCATGAAGAGTCCCCACAAGGCTCCGCTTTCGAGTGTCACTCAATCATTTAACGCAATTGCCTTTGGATCTCCAACTAGCTACAGTTGCATAACATAAGGCGCACAACCGGCCGGCACACTTCAACATAACTTTTCGTTGAGTGGCAATTGACAATTGTTTGCCTAGCATGGCTAGTTAGTTAGGAACAGTTACAGTGCAGCTGGCCCGCTAGTTTGATTGTTGTTGCACTTTAGTTGATAGGCTTTTGTTGTGTGGTTGCTAATTTTGTTATTGCTGTTGATGCGATGCGAAAGTTCTCTTGCCTTCAACATAATATTCCCAATCCACCTTTGTGTGCTATTCTATGAACATTCACTTTTCACAGCTCAACTCAGCTCAGTTCAGAGGAAGTTTGAATTTTCACAGCACCTGCTTTCTAGTCAAATGACTATTTAATTTGCATTATGCAGGTGCATCGCTCAGGATGATAGTTCCGCTAATATTAATGTTGTATTTTCTACCAGTAGATTTCTTGATAATTGTACCAAGGGAGGGCTAGAGAGAGGTTGCGCTCTGGGTAGTAAAGTCTCGCCACTCTTTGGTGGTTGGTGGTGGGATTCCCTGCTAACGGAATTGGGCAACTGAGCTATTGGTATTTTATATACTCTTTTGCATGGTAATTTTGTCTACATCACCTACACCCTATTCCGTAGAATAGCCAACGCGAATTAGCTTCCGTGTTATGCACAGAAAACATAAAGCCCTGACCGACATACTCGCACGGTCAGCAACCCACATATGCAAGCGCACTTCTCACTGGACTACATGGAATATTTGGACAGCTATAGAGGTTGTGGGAAGCTGCTCCTTCCTCACACAGATTCTCAATTCCAAGCTTTTAGGTCGACGACAATTGAGGCTGCAGGAAGCGTCATCGCCTTTTCTGCAGACTCAACACTCTTCTCGCAGAATTCGTGTTCAGAGGTCACCACCCGTGTCACCATCAACATTGGCAGAGTGGAAATATGGGGGCCAAATTAGTGCAATCAATCTTTGCAGTGAAATACTGTTAGACGATTTTAGCAATAAGTTTTTAAAAATTTAATTAAATAAAAAAAAAATTATTTTTCTTTTTAAAACAATAAAAAGTAACAAATAAAGGAAAAAATAATAATAAAAGAAAAACAGATTTAAAAAAAAGTTAAATGAAATTAAAATAATTTTGCTTCTTCTTAAATAATAAAATCTAAACATTTATTTAGGAAAAAAATTTCGACAAAAAAAGAAGAAAATAGTAAAGCGTGTTACTGATACGCCACGTACACCCGGGTAACACGCTTTACTGCTCGTATTTCATACAAAAAATCTGCGCATTTTCATTTGATTTTTTTATATTTTATATTAAGAGTTTTAAATTGGTTCGTAAGATAAACGTGATTAAAAGGAACCAATTTTTGCTTTAAGCTGAATAACGGTAAATTGCAAGTATCTCGAAAACGTATCCATAAAAAAAAAATTTACTCGATTTTCGGAATCACCGAGCAATTCTACATAGGAATTGGATAGTGGCGTCGGGGGAACAAAAACCAATTTAAAATCTGTGATCCAGTGTTACCAATTATTAACCACCGTGGCAAAGTCAATTCGCGAAACCATGGGCCGAATATAGGAAGGCTGCGCTTTTAGTTTTTCTCTTGGAAGTCAGACTTTTTCTGTGAAAGTCTTTTAAAAAAAAAACCTTACGTAAGAGAGAAAATCTACAAAAGCAGTTTTACTATAATTTCGTACGTATATTGATAGCTTGGTGTGTCTCGATTTTTTTTTTGTTTTTGTCTTACTCGATTAAAAAAAAAAGTTAAAAGAAATGCTAATAGCTAAACGCAAATAACTCTAGCTAAACGTCGAAAATAGTAGCTAAATCTAGCAACAAAATAGCTAAACTGGCAACAATGGAGCTATATGATATATAAGAGCTTTCTCTCAAAATAGATTTTCACCACGTGTGGTTAATGAGAGAGCCTTCTGGGCAATTCTGGGTAAGTTAGTAAAAAGTCTTTCGTAAGACAAATGGCAAGATAGTTCTAAAGATTTTTGTTATTCTAGCAAAAAAGTCTTAGAAAAAAAGCTCTCTCATTCACCACTTGTGGCGAAAAGCTATTTTGTGGGAAAGCACTTACATGAATATCATTTAGCTCGCGTCACGCCAACGGTCGCAATGGCCGAGTGGGCAGAGCACAGGCGTACCGTTCAATTGATCCGAGTTCGAGTCTCGGCCAGCGGAATTTTTATTCTGTGTTTTAATTACTATTTTTTTTTTAAGAAAAGAAAAAAATTATATTTTAATTTCAATAAAAATAAAATATTTATTTAGCTTTATTTTCCTTTTTTTAATTTAAATTTGTTTTATTTATTACTTCTGATTGTTTTAAAAAAGAAAAATATACATATATTTAATTTTTAATAAAAAAAGCTTATTGCTAAAAGGCGAACAGCATAACGCTAATAACCAATTTTACTAAAGCAACTGAAAGTGAAAAATGATTTACATTTTTTGAATTTTTTACAGAAATTTACAGAAAATTGAAAATAATTTTCAACTTAAATTGCTGGCGTAATCGGCTGTAGCACCTTTTCGTTAGCAGATCTTTCAATTAGTCTTTCGAAAGACGGTAAAGAGCTTTAAGATAGTTGCCAGAATAGAATGGCGAGGTTGCCAGAATTTCTCTGTATGACTTTGTGCTGGAATAACAAAATTCTTTCGGACTATCTTGCCATCTCTCTTTCATTCGTCAGAATTGCTCTGATGGTTTAGCTCGATTCGGTAGAAGTTGGACGCAGAGATAACTTTGGCCTCTTTAACCAGTTTCATTTCATTTTAGTTCTATTCTCTTATCTTCAAACAAACTATTTTCTCATACTTTCTCTGCGAAAAGTATAGTGGCCGTGCCAGGTTAGTGGCAAAATTTAATTAAAAATCTATGTTTCTGTAGAAAAGGAAACTACAAAAATATAAAAGCCAATTAAAACAACACTGCAACATTTCACCACTAAAACAAAAAAAAACTATAAAAATTTGAAGTGCGCAACGGGAAAATTCATTGCTTTTTGATGTGCTTTTGTTTGAACAACATTTTATTTTATTTTTCAAATTAATCTTAACGGAGAGCATGTATGTATGTAATTTTTTTTTTTGTCTGTCTGTTGAACTTGCGCTTGCAGTCATTTATATTCCTGAGGCGATGATCGGTTAATAAATCTCTGGCGGCAATAGATTGTTGATTGTTCTTCAAACTTTTGTGGAGTAACATAAAATCACCACCAGCTGAGCGCGTCAAAAGTTATACTCATGTAAATCAATTAAACTACGCTGTGCTCCGAGGAGTAATGAAAACTATATCTGTACTTAATCATAAAACGCGAAAAGTAACATCATTACTTATGTATGTACGTATGTACATAAAACTACATAAATCTGCGTGTACTCACCAGCCATTTAGCTTGTGTGCCATTGCGTCCACCAATTGCAAAGTTGCCAACTGGAGAAGAATTCGCCGATTTTGACGGCTTTCGCACTTTGTGGGTGAATGGGGGAGTGGCATAATACATTTGTATGTCCGTATTTTAATTTCGAATGATGGCTCATATTCATATTCAAAGATTTTCTCAAAGGAAACTATCCAATTTTTTGGTATATCAATGAAATGGTAAAATAAGTATACAATAAACGGCTTTCACAGAGTTGGCATCCCTGGCTGCAACACCAATTTACACCACACCAGCACAATGAAGCGTTAAATATCCTTCCGGGAATTTCCTTCAATTCACGCGCATTTATTTACCAGCAGCGCAACGTCCCGCGCCCGTCCTGCTGTCAGGGCGTGTGGCATTTGTCAGCCGAAAGTAATTAAATCTCAACCGTTGGCGTCGCTGCAGTGCGGCGAAAAGCCAATTACTTTACCGCTGGGCTTTTGTTCTGGCAGTGACAGCGTGGATATATTTATGTATGACAGACAGCGCGCGAATAAAACGAGTCAAAATTAAAATCTGCGTTTAAAGAGTAAGTTTTAGTGTATTTTTAATGCGATTTTTATTCTTCTTAAGACCTTTTTAGCACTTTACTGAAATCTTGTGATTGCATGTATTTACTTAGTTTGTTAATGCAAAGTGAAGTGGTGTGTTGTTATATTTGGCTGGTGCTGACGGAAAGTTTAAAACAAAACTTTATGATTGTGCTTTTCTTGGGGGTAGAATAGATTAATTTGTTTGCCAGATGGTTTGCAGTCAGAAATAGAGATGGGTACGGGATAACACACCGGGACCCACGATACTAATTTCAAAATGACCGGGATGGGCGGTATCGGCAGGCTTTTACAAATTCGCCACCGGTACGGGATACAAATTCTCTCTCAATACTCCCGACAAAACCCAAAATTTCCGAAATTTCAGAAAATCTTTCAGAAGTTGTAGAGATGAAAAAGAACTATTTATCCTCTTCTCTGTAAGAAGTGCTCCCCAATGGAGGTCCAAAAATCAGCATCGTGAGGAGGAGAGAATATAATATTTAGTTGATCATCATATTATTCAATGTATATATTATTCATCTATTTGATTAACAAAAACTTAAAGCCGATTTCAGTCAATGAAATCGTATACCATGCAATTCCCGGTGTGCTTGACTAGTCTAATTTATATCGGCTCATCCTGTAGTCTTGTCGCCATTCGAACAAATTTAAAATTTCGTGAAAATCAAAGCAATTAGCTTAAATTTGCACTGGATTAAGGGATTTCAAGGATTTCCGAATCAATAAAAACATATGTGTGAATATAGCGCACAGCCATGGCGACAGCCAAGCGATTACACGGAAGCCGCCTGCAAATAAATGCGCATGGTTGCATTGCAATTGTCCTTGGTATGTAGATTGATATGCTCGCACACAAGTGCACAAATTTACATGCACACATAACTGTGCATAATTAAGTCGGCAATTATAATATAGCATTGATGCATATTCTTGCATACACACATGCATATAGATACATATGTATGTATGCACGTATATGTAGATGCTAATAAGTTTTTCATTACATTTTCTTGTCACCAACCTATAGTCACACAAACGCAAATTTGCACATGTACGCCTATATATGTAGTGAATACACATCTGCATGTAACGTTATGCATTTACATCCTCCCATATGTTAAGCCAACCAATTCCGCAGTTGAAGTTGTGGCTCATTAGATGCAATTGCCAAGTTTATAAATTTGCTTGCCAGTGCATTTTCGACAAGAGTGTGTGTGAAATGTAAGCAATCACCACTAGGCGTCGTGGTGTAAATTTGTGAGCTGCTTTCACTACCTTTGAATATGTATCAGTAGATATATTCATATAACTCCTTGGTCTCTAAGACTACCACGAAAATAACTTGTCTAAAGGCAGGCTCATTCGTTTGCGAGACCATGTTGAAAATACTTCTAAAATCGAACTGCATTTTTTTTTTTAATGGAAATAGCCAACAACAACACTACCATGGGTAAAGAAAGTAGAAGTATTTGACTCAACAGATCCAAAATTTATCTATCAAAAAAAGTTACCGCCGACCACGGAGAGACTTTGATCGATCATCATCAAAATATAAGCGGACAGTTGAAGTCCTTCAGGGAAACACACGTACCTACATATATTGCCGAGCCACTGTTGCTGAGATATACGAAGCATATAGAGTCGCTTGATGTCTATTGCCAAGTGATCGAAAATCGAGAAATACACGGATAAGAAAGGTAAGTTAGGCTTAATTGCAAAGTGATTGATGTGTTGGCAAGCAGGATGCAGTCTGAAAATTCTATAAGAAAAAAATGGAGCTTTTACAATGTCAGTTTGGAATAGAGATAGCTTTTCAAAATGTTCTTCTGTTTCAAACATCAGATTTGGGCAAAGGCTCCTTTTCTTAGTGACATAAATATAAAGTTCTAGAACCTAGAATACAACTAAAAATTCCCTCTAACTCTTAGCCACAAGTTGACATTGTATACGATTCCCAAGGCAGGCGATTAATTGGTATAAGGACCGGGGCTGATTGCTGTAGAGACGATTTGGCAATTCAGTAGAAGACGTCTAGATTACATTTCATGAAAAACCCTGTCGAAGGGGAGACAGCGTCAAGGCGGATCAAGAACAAAAAAAGGACCACTCAGTCGGGGGTAGACGTACCGGACTGATGTGGAAGACTTAATTTTCTGTTAATTTTTTACAAGTCAAGGGAGAAAAAACTTGACTTGAGATCAATTTTAACCAACTGTTCTTCGTATTAAAACCATTTAATGAGTACCTTTCTGAAAACTTAAGGCGCATCCATGAGTGGGCAACAGCAACAAGGGCAGCATCCACCAGTCGATACTAATTTCTGAAGAATGTGTGAGCCCTTGGTTTGAATAACCGCGAAAAGCTCGTAAAAGGGCGAATACATTAGGCAATTTTTTTTTGTTATCATGAATCAAACAGAATGGACGGTTGCTGAACTATATACAAAGAAGAAATGAAACAAGCTGGCGCACAGTGGTCTGAATAGAGAACTAGCGGAACAAAACAGACAGATTCGCGTTCATGAATTTGTACACCACTTCGTAGCTATTAGTTTACAGAGCCACTGATTACAAATCTTCAGTCAGGTTCCTAAAATTTAATATGGCGGGGAAATTTTTCACTCGAGACTTGCTATTCGGGGATATTGGGGGCCGAATCCTACCATGAATTTTTAAAACCCAATATGGCGGAATAATTTCAAAACATTTATTGAATTCCCTCGAAACTTGTTGCTTGGGAGTTTTTAGTACTATTTAGGAGTTTTTGTTGTAGCTGATTACAAATATAAGAGCAGGTTTCAAAAAGTTTTGATGACGGCTTACTAGTTTAAAAAGTAAGTGGATTTGAATAGAACAATATGCAAGTTAGGTTCCTCTGAAATTAAAATATTAAACAAAGTTGGCTATAATATATTATATGTATATATCTACATATATAAATTTGGCAGAAATTGTTTCCTTCTAGACTTTTCTAAGAAATTATATTTCGTCCTAGTACCGATTTGAAAACTTTAATTTTTAGTTTTTCGTCCCGCTAGATTCTCCATTCAGACCACTGTGTAGCGTATCCAGGGTATTAGTAAGAACCAACAATAGTTCTAAAATTGTTGGGACCAAAAGTCCCAAGCTAATATTTCTCTTAATTAAACAATAACTATTTTTGGTGGATCTATCTAATGTACATATGTATTCGTATTTGCATACGTGTATACATATACATCTCTACATATATTATTTTGGTAAGCAATAATGCCAAGCTGTGTGGTTGTGTTGGTTGCGGTTTGGTGCGGTGTGTCAAGTAGAGATGTCTACTCCATAGTGCGAAATGCAATCGCGCGTTAATTTAATTATGTTTACGCAAGCCAGTCGCATGATAGTGTTTCAATATACTTACATACATATTTGTTTGTGCGTGTGAGAATTTGAAGATCGCTTTCAGGCGCCAAGCGTAAACTTTAAAGCTGCCTGAAATTATATGCATTTATTGAAATTATATGTAATTATTGCACTTATTATATACTTTGGTTGTAAGCGCATATGCACATATTTATGTACATATATTGAAATTCAGAATTTCATCAGGTAAAAGAACGATATTTACTTCAGTCCTGTTGAGCATGCAGGCTATAGTTCTTTAGTGTTTTAATGGCCAGCGCTGTGGAGAAAGCGTCGAAATTTCGAGAAATTTATTTAGTAGGTCTATTAGGACTTGCTTTGAAATAAAGGGACAGGTCTGTGAAAATCCTCTTCTTGACATCACAATGAGACTGTGTGGCTTCCGTGTGTGTTCCGATATAGTCCTTGGAACATATAAATATATGTATATACGATAAGGAAGATTTCCCTTGGGTATCAAATTCTTGAATTGCAAACATAAGCTAAGTCGTTTTAAAAGTCAAAATGTTGGCAAATATTCAACAGTGTGATTCCGTTAGCAATTTGAATTCATTTGAATAGCTTTCGTTTAGCCTCAGCATTCATATGGCAAAGCATATCGCGCAATTCCATAAACAACCACAGACCCAACGACACACACACATAAATGTACGGGTACTATGCTCCAAAGCAGGCATACCCAGCGCAGGGCATTTACTTATGGAGTTCAGCCAGCGCAGTGAATGACTGCTCCAAAGCAATGCATTTCATAGCATTTCCACATTTCTCACATTGCCTGCTCCCGCTCGCATAAACAAGAATTCACTTAAAAGTTCAACGCATTGCAGATGGAGCTCTATGCATTTAATTGTGAAATATGTATGTATGTATGCAGTATTCGTATGTTATGCCTATTATCCTTGAGGAACGTGGACGCGCGTTGTGTCCAATGCGCCTGAGGCATAGACAAATACGCGCTGGATATCTAAAGCAAATGCATGTGGAAATGCAAACACAAATATTTGCATAGCCGGCCAAGCTGTGCCGGATATGCATGCGCTGCTGCTGCTTTGCCATTCTTCATCCACCTAATACTTGTCTGGTTTTTTCTAGATTTGTTGTCGCTTGCCGCGAGCGTTTTGGTGTCATTCACTCCATTGTCGGTAGCATGCATGCACGGCACATTCACGCTTGCATTTATATGGGTTGTGGAAATCTGGCAAAAAGTGCTGGCAACCGGACACAGGGCAAGAAATTGTTTTGATTTGTGTAGGCGCTAAAGGATTTGCTTTCATGGGAGAGATATGCGTGTGGGCGAAAATAAAATTGCATCTAGCTAGAATTTTCGGTCAACGAAAATGTGAGGACAGTCTGCGAGCGAAGCGGAAGCTGAGCTGCAACAAAAGACGAAGCTAAGATTTCACAGCGAAAAAATATAATTTGTCTCTCCATAACTTAAATGCTAGTGCTTCCGCGTCTGAAAGGAATGTATTTTGAGTCTGCGGTAAAGATTTCTCGTTCATGCTAGCGCAAACGTAATCCGAGGTGCATTTCTTTAGTTGGAAGATTTTTTGTAGAATAGTATTGATTTAAAAATAGAGATTGTAATTTTTGATCTCTCAGACTTAGGGGAGGCTCTATACTCGTATTAGGAAAGGTTATTATTGTTAGAGCCTACTAGCGCTCCGACTTAGCTAGATCTACTGTGTCAACCCTTAAAAAGCCAATCCAATCTTCAGCTAAAATTATTTAAAGTGGTCAATCGCATAGTTTATTCTCTAGAGATTCTTTCGCCGGCCCAAAGAACCTGCAATTCGACCCATTTTATAAAGGTGGTATCTTATCTTGCAGTGCCGTGTGGGGAATGCGATGATAGTTCTTAGGCTCTGCCGTCTAAGAATAATAAGCCGTTCAGAGACTCCCAGAGCAAGAGCAAGTGGTTAGCAACGTGAGAGTCCTTCCAGAGACTTAGGAAGTTGGCGACGTCAATGCGCGCAGTACCTAATGCTGGTGCTTCATAATTTACCACCCGATTTCTTTGTAGCTTGCTAGCGCTGTTTCGTTATTGGGTCCCAGAGTGCTGTCAGTCAACAACTAGAGGCCATTGTTCCTAGCTAGCAGTTTATTGTAAGTTGCGGTGATGTTGTTGGTTATGTCGTACGAATGGACAGGAACTCTGCTCAGAAAGTACACAATGAGAGTTGCGATGCTGGTGGCAGAATAGCAGGAAGGCCTCGTCTGCGATGGCTGGCTGCTCTGTTGGACTCGGCCAGAATTGCTTATACTAGGTTTACATATACGTAGATTATCCTCATTTCGAGCTAAACTCCGTAATCTGTAATTAGAAAAAGAGATTAGCCATACAAAATTCGTCCCTTGTTAATCTATAATTATAAAATAGTCGCAGATTTAACCGACAACTTTTCGGTGTCCAACCTAGTTTTATCTAGCATGGAAAAGAGGTTTGTAAAGGTATTTTTAATAAAATTCTGAGTTAAAACATATTTAAAGTGCTTAATATAGCAGAAAGAAAGTGATCACGGCGGTACGGAGAAGAAAAATAACTTTTCCTTGAGATGTGAGAATAACAAGCACAACAAATTTATCAGCTATTAATTAAAAATTTGGCTGTCTAAACGGGGTGATTGAAAAACGAGCTTTGATTGAGATAATATGTATATGTGAACATACTTTAAGCCAGTTGCAGCTCCAATCTAAAAGAAGAAGAAGTAAACGAGATAAAGCAATATACATATGTAACTATTTTTGTTATAATCGTTACCTAAAACTGCGCATAATAAGCATTTCTAAATTAAATGCTAATTTAAAAAAAAATCTTTCTTTTTTATCAACCGAATTATAGTGATTTTATGACAACTTTGAATCCGAATATTAAAGTTTTTTTTTTGTTGGTCGCAAATTTAATTTATAGCATTCATTATCATTGCTGAATAGCAAATATTTACACTTAAGTAAATGCAATAAATAATTGCGAATGCATTAATGTTTGAGTTGTGCGCGAGCTTTGATTTTTCATTTAATTAACTTTGTTTATTCAACACTGTTAATTATTTTTGGCCATGCAACATTTGCTTAATGTTTACTTAATGACACCCAAAAGCACAAGCTATTGCAAAGTATTAAAGTGCATTAATTTGGAGCAAGGACAAAATTGTGGTGGTAAATTAGTTGAATATATTAAAAAAATATATATATAAAAATTTTTGAGGGACTGTACATTTGAATATAGTTATACGAACAAGTTGAGCTTTAAATAAATTAAACATATTTCAATTAAATGCTTTGGAAGTGTCCTTTTTAAGATTTGGGATTGAATTCATTAAATATTAGATATTAGTTTTCAGAAAACAGGACTCTTTTTTTTCGTTTTTTTTCTCCACATTAAAATTTATGTTAAAATTGGATACTTACTACATACTCGTTCTGATACGCATACTTAACGAGTTTCAGTGCTGCTTGGCATGCGCAGGACAGCAGAGTGACAGCTCGGCCAAACCTTTGTTGGCCAAAATGTTCAGTTGGTTACAGTATTTAGTAGTTTTTTATTAGAAAACGTAACGAGTTGTAGCTGCAAATGTCGTTGAGGACAAGGTAAATTACTTTTTCATATTTCCAGGGAGATACGTAGAAATGAGTAAATTGCTCTTGGTTTTCTATGAACTGCAATAGAAGCTGTTTAAAGTTACAATTAAAAGACAAATAAAGCTTCAAAAGAATAAGTATTTGAAAAGTTCTCAGAGAGATCTGGAGTGCCAACGATAGCCTAATAGCCCTTTTTAAAGCAAGTCTAGAATAAAAAATATTTCGCGAATACATGGTTAGGTTAGGTTAGGTCGAGTTGGTGTTTATATAGCTGTTAAACTTCCACTCGGAGGCAAGTTTGCCCATTTTGAATCTCTTCTTTAAAAGTCAGAATGAGGCACATCCCTCTTACTGGCGATCTTCCAGAATATCACTATAGTTTCTGTTATACCATTTACAGTCCCGAATGAAACTATGGAGGTTATACTCCATTATCTCTACCAAGCTGGTGAAAAAAAACAAAATCCTAAGCGCTTATGTCACCTTGTCTGTAGAGTTGCACTTTGACATGGAAAATGTTGAATCTCCCTCATCTTGAGAACTTGTAGGAACACTGGTTCAATAGCATAGTGTGCCAAGATGACGCCTTAATAATTCTTACTGCGGATTCGTTTAACGTCAAAAGCTCCTAGGTTAGGTCCTTACTAAACCTTGATGCCTTCCCAGACTCGTATAATCCTTCAATGGTAGTCGTTAAGCTCTACTCATGGTAGGCCCGGAAATCGTGCTGTTTCGATGTAGTCGAACTGAAGGGAGACAGATGTTAGTTGATTTGGGTTCAGCGGGCATGTGAAGCGGTGATTGGTGTCGAGGGGAAACCTCCTCATGTCGGTCATACGCTAGATACGTCAGAGTCTAGTCTAATTAAGTAAGAGCTTAACCTGTTACAGTATACATACCGTAATTGTGCCACAGTTACCTAGACTGGTTGTTAAGTCATATTGAATTTTCCTCCGTAGATCACAAATCGGTGGTAGTAGAGAGTTATCCAACTCGGTGTTATGCATTTCTGTCCAGCCATCTCATCGGCTGCCTCGTTCGTCCCTTCGATATCGCTATGTCCAAAAAACCTGTAGTGGCGTTTCTGTGACTGAGTTATTCGTGAAATTACCGAAAAATACTTGACTCCAATGCTCTGGATCCTTACGCTTTTAGTGCCGCTCGGCTGTCTACGAATATAGTGACTTTTCCTGGCGGAAACCTAATATTTTGTGTAAGACAATCAGCCTTCTACAATCATCTTCGTCTGAAAAACACTGCAGTTGTCAAGACAAAGAGAGAGCTTCAGTATAAGACGACTCGAAAACCCCCGAGTTCATAAGAGCCGGAGTCTGTGGCAACATGGCAACAGTCTTACAGCCTTACAACAGTGTTCTGCGCAACTCATATTTATCTTAGAGTCCAAATCTACATTAAAACAAGGAAAAACGCTTGGGACATTTCAGCGAAACGTGATTTCCACTCGCATAAAAAAAAGGTGTCTAAAGCAACCATCATGAAAATTTTTCATAGTTACACCTCTGAACACAGCTCTGACTCAGTACTTAAAACAGAAGCATCACTTAAGGTCACTTATGAGTAGACTGTATAGCTTGAGAGCTCAACAAACTAATAAATATGAATGCTGGTTGAGAATTGCATGCATGCGGTAAAAGTTAAAGAAATAATGCACTAATTCTGATCTTCAATTGACTGATAAAGAATTTTATCTTCGTAAAGCATGTTTTAGGCTCAATTTTTGCTTAAGTAGAAATTGGGGAATTACCAGTACAAATGAGCCAATAAAACACGCAATAAATTAAATATGTACCTGTTTTATTTTATTTATGCAACGTAGTGAATTCCCCTTCTAAAATGTTATTAAGCAAAAATCTTTTTATTTCCAAGATCAATTGAAATACAGCCATTCTTCCATTGATTGGAAAACAAGCCTTAATAAATGTGATATTTTTTCGCTTTAAAATTCCTGCTTTACCTACAATTGGACAATTTCGATTGCCCATATAACCGCTTTATTGAAAGGTAATTTAAAATGAGCATGCAGTAAGAATTGAATGGTCAGCAATCGGCAGTGAAATATAAAAATGTTAACAATTTTTATTGCCTATCGAAAGCAGAGTGATTTACGAGGAAACTCAGGAGTAAAAAATTAAATACTCGATTCTAGTAAAAGACGTACAAAAATGGTATGATTTATATATATATATGTATGTAGATGCATATCTATTTTGCCACATACATTTTACATTTGAGGTGTGCCTTAAAAAGCCAAAGTTACTATGCGGCACATTGCAGGAGGACCTTCTATATATCATAGAAGGTCACCTAAACATGGCGCCGTATTTTCACCACCTAGTTGCTTAAATGAAGCTCGATTTTTGGCTCGTACTCTGTACCATAAGAAATTTTTATTCTAGGAGCTGTTTAAGTGACGCAGTTAGAGGAAACAATACTTGGAGATTTTTGTTTTATTTTTGTGCCATCAACGTTTCTTTGTCTTTGCCCTTGGTGCTGCCGGATAGAGACTTGAAGACCTTGTTGCGGCTCTGTACTCTATTGACAATTGCGGTTGTGTGCGCCGAGAGAGAGAGAGCAGGCTACCGAAGGTAAATCCGAGAATTTTTGGGTTATTCATCGTTGGAATTGGTTCGTCAAAAACGTGAATTCCCAGCTGACCTTCCTCGTCCAGGTGGTGCCCCGCTGGAGTCAGGTGGTACGTATAGTGCGGGGGTGGAAAAGCCCCAAGTGTCTTCGCTACTGGGGAAGGAAGTGTTGTTGGACGACAAGACTCTATTGCGTTGGCCGGTTTCCACGGCTTAAGCAGTGGGACCGCTATCCCCGTTTTTGAGATGTCCGGGTCCGACAAAGCGCGGTTGTCGAGAGAAAGCTACCCTGTCAAGAAAACGGTTGCGAAAAAAAGACTTTATGAATTGATTTAACGAAAAGTATTGCTTTCATATTCAATTGTGAACGACCAGTACTCTGGTTGCTAATGAGTTTCCCTGAGGGTAGCAACTTCCATACAAAAAGTGGAACAAAGAAAATATAGATGTATTTTTCAGCATATTGTACCGCTTTCAGTTTGCAGTTCATGCAAATACGCTTCTGAGAAGTTGCGCCCTGCAGCGAATAAATGTGAATAAAAACATAAATGCGAAAAAAAGAAAACATTAAAAAATATTTCACAATCAAATGTGCCACAATCAACGCTCATCGCGGCAATTCAAGTCGGATGCATAAAATAAAATGTTTGCTTCAAAAAAAAAAAAAAACAAAAAGAAGAACTGAACAAATGATAACAAATTTCTCTTTAGCGCACTGGTCACTTTTTTGTTCATGGTCGGACGCCGTGTATATACACAAATGGAAATTTCGTATGAATATGCATACATACATATGTATATGGCAATGTATGAATTATGACTTTTGGGGTAGGGGGAAAAATGTCAACAAAGCACACGTTTTTTAGTAGGAAACGTAGTACTTAAATATATCGTAGAGCACTGTGGCAATGTTTAAATTTATGATCTCAATAAAAGTGTGTAATGAGAAATGGGATATGAAGTCAAGGTTGATGACATACATATGTTTTAATTGAAAATTCTTAATTTTTCATATGTACTCACTTTTTGTATTAAACAATTTTAGCATCGAGTCGAGTGTATTGGGGTATGGTTGAGAACTATTCGCATACTGAATGCCGATATTTGTGTTTTCGTTTTCGCACCTTGGGCCATCTCAACAGCGCGCGTGTGAGATGCGGTAACCAGCTCGTGTAGAACTTTGGATGACACCAGAAGGAGAGGGGCTTTAGTAGGGCCAATACGACATACTCGCTCAAAGAGTTTAATCTGTCCTGGAGCAAGCATCACTAAAATCCTATCAGCAATGGGTTGTGCGGTGGGCTAGGCACGCGCCTCATAAAACACAGTTCATTCGATAGACCTGAAGAGCTTCGAATGACTACACCGTAACCTCGCAAACAGATTAATGACTCGGGTTTCGCAGTACAACTGGTGCATATCCTCGTAGAGAGGCTTGTCGATTCCCCACCAGGCGTCAGCATCGAACATTTGGAATCCCCTTGTCAAAGAACCTCGTACTAAATCGATAAATAAAATTTTTGAGTGAGACTTAGGCCCTAATTGCCACTTAAATATTAGAGTCGATATTTTTCACCCTTCTCTCCGTTACGTAATTTTCAGCCAATTGACTACCAAATAAAAGCTGGCATTACCAATAATACTCTGCAATGACCTGGTAGCCTAAATTGAAGTCGGATGGAGAGTTCTTTGTGAAGGATGCTCCATCCACCCCCGTCCTTCAATCTTCTACCATTTCGTGGAAACATACGAAACTATGTACATCGAAGCTAATTTTGCTAAGCGCCTATGTAGCTACATGAATTCATCAAAAAGTTGCATGAACACATTGATAAATGTCACTTTTTCTACTACCTGCGGGAAAATAAATTTTCTTCAAACATTTTTCAACAGCACTTCAGCGATCTATTTTTGTTGCTGATGCACTTTAGACAGCAATGTGTGTGGTGCACACCACCACCGCAGCTTGTAATTAGCTGTGGTAATCGACAGTGGCCTACATGTTGCATAAATTAATGGCGATTCAGTTTTTTTTTTTTTTATCTTGTCCTGCAGCAATTGATTGCAGGTTACGCAGGCATGGCGTTGCGGTGCTTGACGCACTTTGCCCGTTGGCGTGCATTCGCCACTTGTGGAGTTCCTTTTTCATTAAAATAAGTGTTTTTTCCATATATGTTTTATGCAAGTGCATACTTATACTACTGGCACACACATTCATATATATACAAATCAACACACACAAAGTACCATACTTATACAATACACGTGCATGCAAAATGCATTAGCGCTTGTGTTTAATGTGGGCGTCACGGCCGACCAGCTGCTGTCAACACATGTCAAAGTCACTCTTCATTACAACAAACATACAAACACATGCACACATGCCCACATTTCTCCTACAATACATACTACTAAATATATGCAAAATTTCCCCAAGTGTCGCTGCAGTTTCCGCGCGTATACAACTAGGTGTCATACGTGGCGTATACGTAATCCCACTGCAAGTCTACTCGCGGTCGCTTTGTATGGGTGCAAAGTCGACACGCGCGATGAATTCATTAATTTCGGGTTAAAAATAAATTTTGTTGCTACACTTGCGAAACGCGTTTGTGTATGTGAGACTGGCATACATTTTGTATTGATGATGAACATCGATCGCTGTCTATGCGTGTAAGCATGCATTCATGTAGGTACACGTATTTATGGTCCTTTAAATCATTTTTCCGCTTGCACTTTTGCATGCGCGCGATGTCAAAGCGTTTTGCTGTAATTAAATTTATCATTTCCTTTACTTTTTCAGTCATTTAAATTTCGTTAGTAAAATTGAAATGTAAATAAGCAGCCCTGGGCATTGTAATGTCGACAAATCATTTGTTTACCTACAAGTGATTTTTTATTTGCCAAAACAAGTGTAAATTGCTTGCTAATTGCGCGAAAATTAATTAGATCTCGGAGAAAATATGTTTGTTGAATATTTTTACGTATTTTCTATACTGAGGCATTTCATATATCAAAGGAATCGTTAGATTTCCGCATAATATTGTCGCATGTGATCCATATTTCAATATCAGTAACCATTTATAAAATAACTGGATTTTATTTGCAGCTGGAAAACGTTGGCGAAAGGATTTTCTACGCTACTGAACGGGAATAGTAACTGAAATCACTGTCCCAGCATTCGACCATATTACTTGTACGAGTAAGTAGTAAGTTTGACTGAATAACCACTTAAAAGTTAGAGCTGACGGCCTGCTTGCTGAAATATTCAATATATATGCCATTGACATCGGCCCTTAAAAACGCAACGTTTTTTCTGCTTTTCCAAAGTTGGATTTCGAAGCGAAGCGAGTGGAACTGGAGGGGAAAAATAAAAAGACGAAGCACCTTCTGTCTTCAAGCAAACAGTCAGCGCTTCTTCGGACTGAATAGGCAATGAGTAGCCGATTTTCCACAAGTAGAACATATTTTTTGTCGAGACCGGTCAACTGAAAATCAATAA
This sequence comes from Rhagoletis zephyria, assembly GCF_001687245.7. Taxonomy (NCBI): domain Eukaryota; kingdom Metazoa; phylum Arthropoda; class Insecta; order Diptera; family Tephritidae; genus Rhagoletis; species Rhagoletis zephyria. The sequence continues at coordinate 22,275 of NW_016160092.1, read as the reverse complement.
GGTAGTCCAAGAAAGCTAACTGTTGCAGCTGCTTTTACTCCTCCATTGGTTTTTTTTTCCAGCTCTTTGACTTTTCGTCCCCCTAGCATGTGGCTTCTACAATCGATTTCGGCCCGTTTTTGTAGAGTTGGACTTCCAGAATCCGCTACGTTTTCCTTCTCGAACTTTGCCGTACTTAATATTTCTTAATGACATTCCTGGTGACGTGAGTTAGTGAAGCTATCTTCCTTAGCTTCTTAAGTCACGAGGTCGATTCTGTGCTTTATCGGAATGCCATTGGTAGGCGGCTCAAATTCGTCGCCCTCTTATCGCTTATCTTCTGGATTACAAAATTCTCTATCGGTGTGCGAATTGTTATGGACTTGCTGAGAGACTGGAACCAAAGTCAATTGCCCATCACTAGCAAAAATCATCGGCAAAGGAGACTATCCAAGAAATTAATAACCGCAGTGCATAAGGGTTGTTAGGTTTGATTAAAAATTATTTATTTGCGCTCGTTTTGTACTTCAAAAAGCTTGCTCTGTTTTATAAAACATTACAAATATTCTAGTCTATGCAATCAAAAGCGTTTCAGTTATTGTCTTTAATTTCCCTTGCTAATGCCATTCAAGGGTTAGCCTCAAATGCGATTTTGCACAGTCCATTTAAGTTCCAAAACCGTGCAAAAAAATGCTGCTTTACAGCCCATGAATATGCGACGTGCACAAACCATTACAATTCATTTTTTGCTGGGCCAAAAAAAAGCCATTCGGGAAATTTATGATATCAACAATTGCATAGGCGCCTAAAAGTATGCAAACGTACATAGCAAAATAGACTGATTGATGCGCCTGGGACATGTCAAGCGGAAAAAATTACTGGAAAATGACAAATGCCCTGAGAGATATTTGTCATAATTTGCGTCAGGTTGCAGCAAGCAAAAAAAAAAGAGTAGAAAATAGGGAAATAGAAGCAAGCAAAAATAATTGCACGAATTGCGGGAAACATTTTTTTGGTGCGCTAAGTGCCACTGAGTGATAATGAATTTCGCGTGAATTCAAAAATGCTAACATACTTTTTAACGGTTAGAATTTGCCACANTCAAAGTAAAATTTGCAGATGTTCATGAAAGGTATGAAGCCTTCGGCATAGCCGAAGACAGCGCTGCTCTTACTTGTTAACGGTTAGAATTTGCCACTCAAAGTTTTGCACGAGAAATTACGCTTGATAAATGAAGTGCTAAACGGATGGTTAGAGAAGAAGCCAGAATTTAAATTGGTGTCGTTTATACAATATATATATATATATATATATCGTCAAACTTCAGCTCCTAAAGTTAGGAGTTTTAGTAAGTTAAAATATTTACTTGTTGCAAGTGAAAATCATGCCTGCTGTCATGTTAAGAAAAGCAGTTTTTTGTGCTAAAAATTTGAAAAAATATAAAATAAATAAATACATACATATAAATGCATAAACAAGCCAGGTAACTGGAGATAAACAGCGATGGCTGGAAAAGCTGAACAAATTGCCAGCGGCTGACATTTTAATTGCATTTACTGTTGACTAAGTAGCAAAAAGTTCTTGTCACTTATGAGTTGCCTGCGGAAATTTAGAGCATTGTGCATTTGATTGAATGCCAATATTTTATGTGCTTTTTTTTTGGTAGGAAAAAGTTTTTATCCGTTTAAAATCCCAGCGGACCAAATGTTGGAAATTGATACCTCATGCGAGCGAAATGAGAGATTAAATCCGGAAAAAATAGCCGAAAACGAATCAGGTTATNACTTGCAACTATCTTAGCCAGAATTGCCCTGTACACTAACTGCTATACCTAAACAAAAGCGTAAGCGTTGACTGGCTGTCAAAAAATTTTTATTCCCCATACATTTTGTACGTAGCATAACGAAATAACGCGGTGTCAACGCTGAGCGGTTGGAAAGTCCTTTTTTGACAGGGCGTTAAGAAGTGAAGTTGGCTGCAGAAAATGGAGAAACTGTCATTCTCGTGTTTCACACAAACAAACCTATGCTTATTGTTGGTGTTATTTCGGCATTTGACGTAGCGTTGACGCATTTGTTTAGTTAGGTATGGCATTTCGGCGTTAACGCTTGGCATCAGAAAATGCTCCGCCCAACGCCCCAATGTGGGACTTCAAAGCTAGTCTGATATTCTGAAGATGTGCATAAATCGATGATGTGTCTAGGCATTTTCTACCACACATTTCTTTTTCATAGAAAATGTTGTGGTAGCTGCACATTAGTATCGATTTTTCTCAGTTAGGCCTCAAAGATTGAACTGACACAATCCGTCTCAGATGAACGAAAAGTTCCGATGTTTACTCTTTCGAAGAGAGAGTATCACAAACCGGTTGGCTGGTGGAATAATGAAGTATCACCCCACCAATCATAATATGCAGTTTCAAGCATGAAGAAGAAGCCAATTAGTGCTTGGAACAGACCGGCGGCCTATGCTGAGTAAATGGTGAGTGTTGCTCGCATTGTTTGTGACTGACTTTATTTTAGACCAAAATGCACAATTCGTAAGAACTCAATCATATTGCAATGGATTTTCAAAGAGACAACGCGGCTAGAAAATTGAAAAAGGCAAAAACTACATACAAACAGGAAAAAACTAGCAAGCAATCGTTTGAATGGGAATGCAAATGTGGGCATATTTTATAGTTATCAATGTGTGTGATCTTTTTTCCGGTATGTGTGCTATACATTTTGATTACTGTTGTGTGTAGTGGCTGTGAAAACTGTGAGATGTTGTCTTCATTCACGAATCACTCACGCATTCACTTGGAATTTTAAACTTACCGTGCATGTACTTATTTTTGCTCAGCACTGTATGTATGAATCTTAGAATGATTTTCGAGTTTCTCAAATCAGTGTAATTTTATTCATTTGGCAGCTATTTTGTAGTTTTTTGAACTTTTACAATTTGCTTAATTTTAACAATTTACGATACTTCAAAATGTTAAAATTAAACGTTTAGAATATTCTCCTTGCAAAGCCGAACCCATCTAGTGTGATAAGACCAGTATGCCAGTCTTATTACACTAGATTGGTTCGGCTTTGCAAGGAGAACATTCTCACCGTTTAATTTTAATATTTTTAAGTATCTTAAATTATAAAAATTGAAAAATCATAAAATTTCAGAAAATACAAAATAGCTGCGACAGACATTCTGCATGCTGCCATTTTTTAATTTGCTGGCACACTCTTAAAACTTCGCAGATATGTTGTATTTTATGCCAACATCCATTGCCTCTAATATGAATATTCTATTTGAAAACTTCCTAAAGTTATAAAAAAATAATTATGAGTTTTTCGAGTGACAATGTAAAAATGAATCATCCAGTTTTTCAAATTATTGTTGCTTTTCCACAATAAGTTTTTCAAAAAAAAAAACAGCCTCAAGCTCAATAAAAATTGTTAAATATTATTGTTATAAGGCCATAAAATAAAAAAACAAAAAACTTAACGACTAGCACACCTAAAAGTTGAACATTCAAAAAATAGAATTATTAACAAGAAAAAACTACATTTGTGGAGGTATTTTCAAATCGGTCCAGGTCACTTAAATCTTAATATTTATCCGAAATATTTTGGTGGATCTCTTAGAATGTAATGAAATTTGTAATCCCGACGGCAAAATCGCGACTTTTTTTTGGTGATGCAGTCTAATCAATCAATAACTCAATAATCTACATAGTTATCAACTTCACCGTGCAAGTATGTACTCATATGTTTGCATTTTCCTTAGTTGCTAAAGCTTTCTATATTTAATGCTCCAATGCATTGCAATGTTCATTTTCCGTTTATTATTTGTTGCGCGCATAGTGATGAATTGATGCTAGTACGGCTCAAGGTTAGGCAGCAATTTCCGCAAAATGTATCAAGAAAAGTGAAGGCAGGAAATAAGCAGAAATTTACAATATTTAACTTTGCAGGGAGTTCGATCGCTCATCGGGCGCAGTAAGAGAATAATAACACATTTTTTTTTTTTCAAACACCAACGAGTAATAGTATTCGAAAAGTAGTATTTATAAGTACTGTATTTGAACAGGGTGATTCAATAAGACCGCGGATTTTCTTATAAAAGTAAAACAAAAAAAAATTGTTCGAAATGAAGTTTTTTATTTCATCCATGTTTTTGGTTGATGTAATTTAAGTTTGAAAAACAGTGGCAATTAAATGCCCAACATGACTTTTCTGGCAACACTGAATGCGTATTTGATGATTTTGCATGACTTGCCGGCATAGTTCGTGCAGTGCATATATTATTTATAATGCTGATGATTTCATTCTTCAGCTCTGGAATTGTCTCAGGCTTAATGACATAGGCCGCACTTTTTGCGAGTCCAAGCGAAAAAAGTTCTATGGTGTCAAATTGGAAGATCTCGTCTGCCATTTGACGTCATTGTATATAATGCGTTCTGGAAACTTCTTTTGCAATAGGGATATTGAGCCTCATGCATAAAAAGTGAGCTTAAGCTCCGACTCGATTTTCAGTACAAATACTTGAGCTTGAACTCACTCGATCAGTGAATCTGAGCTTAAGCTGAAACGCTCTGTTCCACTTCAGCAATATGTTCGTTCACGTTTCGAACCAACCAAGTTTCTTCGAATTCATCGATCATTTGTATTAATATTTCACGCATTGCTCAACTGGCTGTGGCTACATGAATAAGTTTGCTAAAGCCTGAAGTGACAATTGTCTGAAAAAAGCATTAACATAGCACAAGTGATTGCTAGCAAAGCTCTGCATCACCCTATGAATGCAAATTTTTGTTTGCTTTTAGACTGACTGCTTATTTCACCTTCCCTCCCAAATATAAAAAAAGAACTTTATCACATTTTCCACCACAAACCAGTTCTTTTTTGTTTTTGTTTTTTTTAGCGCCAGTTCTTACCCACTTTACACAAGCATCTGCGCAATTCGCTAACTTACAAAGAGAAATCTCAAATTATGCAAATTCACATGATGGCGCACAAAGCACCAGTGCGTATGATGAACTTTGTGCGCTGAGCAGTCGTTCCACCTTTTCAATGTCTTGTCTTTCCAAGTACTTGTTTTTTAATGACATTATGCATATCTTATAAAGGTGTTACAGTGCATTATCAAAAAATATGTTAATGTAGTCGCCATGATATGACCAAATTTTTTGAGTTTCATCCTCTGAGATATAAAATTCAATGATTTTTAATTTTTTTTTTTTAAATATATTCTTTTACAGAATTCATCAAAGAGGAACTGATGAGCTACGCAAGGATAGCTGCATCTTTGTTGTATGTCAGCAATATCAACATTTGCTGGTGACATTGCAGAATAGCGCTCACGCGAAAAACCTTAGCAAAGCGTCTTTGCATTCATCTAGATAGAAAGTCAACTTGGCGTACAACAAAGTCAGTGACAGTTATCAGCATAATCTCCCGAAAGTTTTCACTGCCGTTCAAGAAAAATCATGTAGCAAATGCGTGAATATGCGACATACTTATATGTACATATGTATATACGTAAATGTGCATTGTAAAGTTATAACAAAATTTTAAAATTTGACATATTGAATATCTCCTTCCCAAAGAGAGTACAAAGTGATAGCAATGAAATAGCTTTAACTTGCAAATCGTTTAAAGCTTACAAAACAACGATACTACATATAAATAAGTACTCCAATAAGGTTTGATTTGCAGTCGACGAATTACCCTCTCTTCTTACTGAAAAGGATTTCGATGTTCAGAGTCATCACCCTGAATATATTCGCCACATTTAGCAACCATTTAGAAGAGCAACACAGTAATTTTTTTCGCTCAATGGAGAAGGAACAAATTGCTAGCTGCTCAGTAAATTATAACTACTAACTTGTCTGGGCATCACTGGTGCGATGAGAGCAACACCAACCGTTGCCTTTTTTGACAAGAACAACGGCAAGGCAAGCTGATGTCCAGGGAAGCTCTCTGATCTTACGGTTTTCACCAGAAGCCTTTTTAATAAAGGCACTCCGACTGGGAATTGTATAAGATTGGGATCTATGTGAGCGAAATTAGGAAGGCTTAACATACTCTTTGAAAAAACTTCCATATAAATTTGAAAGAAAGCCAACGAATTCTCGAAATTTAAGTAAATTTTCCGAGTAATGCGGAACTGGGCAGTGTCCGTTTAGAAACAGCAAAAAACATAGTCAGTGACTTGGAAATTGTCGATGGCTGCCGCAGATGCTTAGGTAGGTGCTATATAACTTCCATACCCGAGGTAAGCAAATACTAATATATGCCCCCGAGAGGTGTGATACCTCTCCTAATAAGTCTCTTCTCGTTTCTCTCACTTGAGTGACTGTTTGATCTGCTCCTATAAAGCGGTATCCCTTGGGATAGTTGTAGAGATCATCTAGAAGGTATTCTTATAAACGCAGTACCCTATTAATGCCCTTTCCGCGGGGGGGGGGGG
>NW_016160092.1:0-15819 GCF_001687245.7 Rhagoletis zephyria | reverse complement strand
GGGGGGGGGGGGGGGGCATTTCAAATGCTTCGACTACGTTCCGAGTTCTTCGTTTCCGATGTTTAATTAGGTTCTCGAAAGTTCTGGCCGAAGGCTGAGCTGCCGTCAGTCAGTCACAATTTATGCTCGATTTCCGCCACTGCTGCCCAATCTAGGGTCGCTAATGCTTCATTGTGAACCTGGATGATTACCGACTTGAGGGTTTTGGTTCGTGGATTGCAAGGAATCTCATATCTAATGCACTACTACTAAGCCATGGTCGGCACACAGTTTCCTAAACGGGAAGATTACTTCATATACACGGCATGCCGTTGAATTCCCTTACGGGTGCCACCTATCCATGATCGCCAGAACCAAATGACCTCCGCCATGATTCCTAAAATTTTTCAGAGCTCGTGGCGGGAAAATAAAGCTAGCAGACTCGAAGATTTTTGGCTTTTTAACTTCAATGCCGGAATTATATACCACCCAAAGTCTTTGCAGGTGTGATGCCTGGAAAAGTAAGGATTGGGCTTAGAGTTTTTGGATACAGCCTTCATGGTTGTCAGAGAAAATGCCAATCGATTTCTCAGCCACATTCTTCATGTCTTCGGATACGAAGTCATTGCCGATTTTCTTCAACAGTCTTGAAGCTGCTCTGCGAACTCCTTCAAATTTCCTGATGTATATATGTACATATGTATGTATAGGATGTGAAGCGATTCTTTGGACCAGAACTGACATTCTGTCTGAGGTGGACTTATGGTTGGCCGCCATTTTGCGCGTGTCCCTACTAGGAATCGCTGTAGACGGCTGACACGATCTATCGGCCGTGCAGTCTCTGTTGGTGCGTCAGATGCCAATTCCTTGCTATGCTCAAGAGCTGCAGGGTTGACAAGTTTATATGTGTATATGGGTCGAATATAGGCTTTTCGCGACAGATTCAGCATAAATATTGTATATAGGCCAGTTTTAAAGCCGCGTCCATTGGCAGCATTTTTGGCCGCACAGGTGCCCGGGTATTTGTGCCGAGAATTTATCATCAAGTCTGGCTATTTGGTTATATCTTAACTAAGCCGCAAACTAGCTACTATGAAAATATAAGGCAGTAGTTGACTAAAACAGAGCACTTTGCCGAAGTGAGTCCCCGTTACTTCAGAAGGTGCATATATATCCATCCACAGGATCCATTCAAATACATTTGAATGCTCTGACTGCAACACAAAAAAATTGCCAGGGAAACACACACTCGAACGTATTTTCATTAATCCTTTGTCCAAAGAGTACGTGTACCTGCCGTACAAAAACAAAGCCACTTTAATACATTGACTATAAAATCAAAGTAAGCAGAAACTGGCATGCGAAATAAAATTCAAATGTATATACCTTAAAGTTTTATTACGACTTCAGTCTTCTCTTTTAAAAGAAAAGCATTTAAATGCTTTGTTAAATACCTTGAGCTCATGAAATTAAAATACTTATTTGTTGTACATTCGCGCAACCACTTTCTAATTTTAACTTAACCCCGACTTTCAGCTGGAGCTTTTCTTTGTGCCAAAAATGTAGCCATACAAATAGCTAAAAGTATGTGTAAGTATATGTTCGCAAGTAAATTTATCGTAGTTTGTGTGTACGTACAAAAATGCTGACAGCACTTAAGTGTTGCCAAAAATTGTAGTCGCCATAAAATGACCAAACAGCAACGAGAGCACATTTTGAGGTAGAGGGGAATATAGTTGAAATGGCACCCAAAAGGTTAGATACTTTTTCATGGCATAAAGGGGAAGAGGTGGCGCTGCTCATGAAAATGTTTAATATCTCTGTTATTTGGATTTGTTGAAAGAGCAGAAGAGCAGAAGTGCTGGTCTTCTGCCAGAGCAGTTGTAAAATCAAGTGCTCGTAAAGCGAAAATTTACAACCATATCGCTCGTTAATTGGGCAGGTTGTCATTTCAGTTTTAGTGAACATAAAACTGGTAGTATGAGCCATATTCTTTTGTTGCTAATAAAAGTAAAAATGGGGAGAGAAATGTTTTGTAAACGAAATGGTATTTAACAGAGAAGAATTAAATTAGATGATTGAAAATAGTTACCAAAACAGAGCTGGAGATTTTGCCGTGAATTCGAATTCCGACGTTTTAAGTTGATGCCATCTAAAAAGAAACTTTCTCCCGACCACTGCAAGTATCGGCTCATCGTCTATCTTTCTGCCGTATAGACTAGTACCGAAATATTAAAAGGCTTATAGAGTAGATTTCTTTTCAAACCGAGCATTCAACAAAATCCGGAACCACAACTTTTTCTGTTATTTGCTGTTTTTGAAAAGCATATTATTTTATTTATTTATTTTTTTTGTTTTATCTTATGTTATTTGGTTTTTTTATTTCGTTTTATTTAATTTATGTATTTTATTATATTTTGGTTTATTTAATTTAATTTAATTTAAATTTATATTACCCTATTTAAGTTTAATTTAATGTAATTTTCCTTAAATTAATTTAATTTAATTTACTTTTAATTAATTTTATTCTTTTATTTAATAACTTTTTTTTACATTTTTTTAATTTAATCTATTTTATTTTAATGTTTAAGTTATTTATTTTTTCTTTTATTTTGAATTATTATTTTTTATTGCATTCAACAAATTGAAATGAGCCAAATTCGCAACTGTTCTATTAAACACTTTTTGTTGCTTATTTCAATGCCAGCAAGTTAACTCGCATATTGCCGTAATGCCACAAATATCCTTTTACCCATTTAAAGTTAATTAACAAAAGCTAATTAAATTTCACATGAAAAGTCTGTTCATTACTTTATCCATAGATTTATGCAGAAGTAAACTCTTTTTAAAGAGCTTCTGTGCTATTTTATATATGAATGCACTTAGGGATATGTAAATATATAATTGTGTATGTGCAAAAAGCTGCAATTCATGAATTTTCCATTTGCATAGTTACGAAATCTCAACGGCTTACGAATTTTGGAATTCGCTTTTATCTCCAAATAAACAAACTAAATGGAAGACTGAAATAGACAGTTTTAATAGACAATCGAAATAGCCAATCTAAAGTTTTGTGTGCCATTTCTGTCGCAGTTGTACTGCATTTCAAAAAGTTGGTTTAATTTAGTCCAATTATAAAATGCCTGATTTCTGTTAAGCTTGTATATGTGTAAATGGTTTCGCTGTCAATCTATTTGAAAATAAATATGCTGCCGATGAAATTAATGAGCTTAAATTATATTCGCAGTATATACGACCAGTGTTGTCATACTTTTTTTTGGGGCGAAATCGGCTAAAACAGAAAAAAGAAAGTTACTTAAAAAAACCAAATTAAATTTTTAACATAGCAAAAAAAAAAAACAATAAAAAATAACGCGGAAACGTAAAACACAGCCGGTTAATAAACTGGCAAATTAATATAACTAACTAACTAAAATTTAAAGCTGGCAATCCATAGAATGCATATACGATTGCATGCGTTTGAAAAATTGGTTAAATATACAAAAAAAATTAAATTCAAAGAATCTGAGTCTGCTTAGCGTATAATTAATGTATTCCTTATGATTCGGACATTTTGTATGATCCTAAAAAAAAACCGAGTTACAAGCTCTCTTAAAAAAAAAAACCCCATCCTGTTTTTGATACTCTTTTTTATAATACTTTTTGCTTCTCCTTTAAAATACAATATTTGTTGCTTAGGGCCTTTGTGAATTAAGGTAGCAATATGTAGATATCTTATATCAATTCATGCAGTAGAATCCTTTTACAACAACTCCACATATAACGACCTACCGCTTATAGCAACGTAAATACAACCTCAAGTTTAGTTTTTATGTAAACTACTATGAAAGTATATCCGTTAAATACGACTATGCTTTAACCGAAGTAATTTATAAATAAATTGTGCAGTAAGGACGACAAAAGTACTGAGTGTGTTTGTATGTTCTAATTTTGATGATGACAACACTAGAATTATAATATCCAGTTTACAAAATGCTATACGGAATTCTTATTATCAGACAATGTGACAAAAGAGCAAACTAAAATTACAGACTTTTTACACTAGTTATTTAAGAATTAATATACATACATATATGAGGCGATTCACGTCAAATGTCCCAAGCGCGCTGAGCGGTGCAAAACAAGCTACCTTTTGACTAGCTTGTACTCGCTTTATAACCTGGAAAAGCAATAAAAGTCCCTTTTTTATAAATAATATCTATGTAAAAAGACCTGATCTTTCGATTGAGATAAATAAAAACCATATTAGAAATGACCATAATTGAGGAAAATTACAAATAAATTTTCGTTCAGAATTTTCACCATGAAAATGCGAAAATTTTGGAAAACTAATAGTACCCTCGGATAGCCCGTACAAAAATCTATGGAAATCATAGTTTTCGAATTATTTTTCCCATTTTTTGTCTAATTCCCATGTAGTCGAAAATAGGTTGGGGCATTTGACGTGAATCGCCTCATATATTTAAGGTAGAATATTAACTCATAGGTTTTTTGCAGTGAAATAAAATAAATATTTTCTTTAATTAATTAGTTTTTAAGTTTTTCTATAGTAGAACTAAATAAACAAAAAAAAAATAAATAAAACAAGTAAGAAAGTCTAAGTTCGGGCGGAGCCGAACATTAAATACCCGGCGCAAGTATTAAATATATGTTTTTTCACCCTTCCGAAACCTTCCGCTAGATGGTAAGCCGAGGTGTATCAATTTTGAGTAAATTAGCGTCCTTCAATTTCGAAATATTGAAGTTTCAAGCATTTCTTAAATTTACCGTTATATGAGAATCGGCCGTTATTTTAGTCCGATTTCAATAATTTTCAACGTTTTGCTTACACGTGGCAAGTACAATAACCATACCGAGTTTGGTACAAATTGGTAGAACGGTTACCGATATACTTATATGTGATCATAAGTGGGCGGTGCCACGCCCATTTTCCAAAATTTTACCATAAACGTATTTCTTGGTAAAGAATTGTTGCAAGCATCAATTTTGAATAAATTAGCTTCAATATTTAATGATTTATCGAAGATTTTGTATTTCTTTAAATTACCGTTATATGGGATGTGGGCGTGGTTATTGTCCGATTTTAAAAAGTTTCGGCGGTTTTTTATGCTGTACCAAGGCCAACAACTGTGCCAAGTTTGGAAGAAATTGGTGCAGCGGTTACCAAGATATACACATGTAACCATAAGTGGGCGTGGCTACGCCCATTTTCCAAAAATTTATAATATTCTTATTTTTCGTCTAAAAATTATTGTAAATATCAATTTTGAGTGAATTATCTTCAGTAGTTACTAAAATATCGCAGTTTTCGTATTTCTGGAAATTACCGTTATATGGGAAGTGGGCGTGGTTAAAGTCCGATTTCGCCCATTTTCAATACCAACCTACCTTGGATTAAGGGAAACCTACATACCATGAGATATCTCAATTTTTGCTCGAGTTATCGTGTACACGGATGGACGGATAGACGGACGGACGGATAGACGGACAGACGGACGGACAGACAGACATGGCTTAATCGATTTCTTTTTTCATCCTGATCATTTATGTATACATTTGTCTATATCTATCTCGATTCGTTTTGGCTGTTACAAACAACCGTTATGTGAACAAAATTAATATACCCTTGTGCACAAGTGCGTTCGGGTATAAAAAGCAGTTGTATTTATACGACGTCCGGTTAGCAATGCACTATACTGTACTATGTATATATATACACCCACGATGCCAATTTCTCTCTGCGCCAATTTTAAAACGTTTTTCATTACAGAAATACATACATTTGTATGTGGATATAGTCGTATAAAGCTTATACGAAAACATATGTTTACAGGCATATATATGTATGTATGTAAGCATGCATGTATGTACAAATAAAACCTAATATCCACTGTTATACATACAATGTTGCTTCGGAGGTGTTCGAGGCCAAACGCGTTTTTAATTTGCGAATATCCGGCACTCATAGCTTCCATTTATTAATTTTTGTGTGTTTTGTTTGTTTGCCAAGTAACAGATTTGGAAAAGTTTCGCAAGCCTCTTAATGTTTTGTTACACAAATCAAATTGGTGGAGAAGCTCGGCGAAACATATGGCAATAAGTGTAAGAGGAAAATTTGTTTTATATTAGAGTATGGAGTGGTTAGTTTTCATTATTAATGTGTACAAAAATATCGTCTTTATATAGATTTTCAATAAATTTTGATAGCATATTCGTACGAGTCATTCATAGGAAACATTGTACTTGTTTAACAGAGGTGTGATTTGAATATAAAATATATTTCAATATCAAAAATATAAAAAAACAAGTACATAAAGGCCTTACTTTAAGTGCGAGGGGAGCACACAAAATTGGCATATGTGTGTAATGATAACTTTTTAGAAGGAGAAATACATAAAAGTACAGAAAAGTAATCACGCACTCAGCATGCGAAATTCTCGTTGCTTGCTTGGCAACCGCACTCATTCAATTGCAATTTCCCAGCTGTGTATTGTGCGTGGGGCGGCAGTGCGTATGAGCAACCGCAATTATACGACCTTTATTTGCTGCTGCCAATGACAACAGAACTACTCGTACTCGTACTCGTTAGTGAGTGGTGGATGATTGTGACGACTCGGACTATAATGGTGTTCGATTGAGTTGACAGATGTATGCATGTATGTATGCACATATATATGTAAGTACGAAAAGCATTTTTTGGAGATGATGGAAATAATCTTGCGATGGAAAAGGCTATAGTCTCCGTGGCAACGATTATTTCTTTACAAATAAAAGGGAGAAAATTGCATTTTGGATATGCTATCGGCTACATTTATTTTAATAAGCGCCCCCAGATATTTAATTGCAGTTTTCCGCAGTAATGGGACAGCTTTTCAACCACTTTTTTTTTGCTTAGGCGGATGGTGTTACAGTAATGGTTGAACATAAATTTCCAGACCTTATGCGGTCTTTTTATAATTGCAACACCGAGGAATTGACAAGTAGAAGTATTCACATAATAAATACATATATATATATATAGTAAATATACAAAGGTCCACCTTTAAATAGTTTTTTTAGGGGTTACGCCACCTTAGTAGACACGGAATGCTTGATCAATCTTTCGTGCTATAAAACCGCTGGGTTTAGCTGGCCTTACTATAACACTATGACATTTGTTCAAACACTTACAAAGAAATAGCCGGAGAGTACGGATTCGTAAGCAGCGCCCTCAGACTCAGCGAAGCCAATACGTGAAAGCCATCCAATGTCTGGCATGCAGCAATGATGAATGAAATTAATAAAAGGTGGCCGTTTTAATGGATTCAAAGCTGATATAGAAGCCAGCACTGGTCGGGTTAGGTTACTGACCAAAGCAAAGCCGAACGATTGTAGTGTCTTCCAAGCGTGGAAATAGCGGTTAGTCTTCTACTAGGCAGCACGGTTCCGGACAATAAAGCTAATTTATTTGTCCATAGGCAAGCAGGCCTGAAATCAATATGTTCTAAATAGTGGAAATGTCGTGCCACGTTGGCATTACTAAGCCATGTCAACGTCATTCTATGCTGGCTTCCAGTATGTAGCTATATCAATATAAAGGGAAATTAGAAGGCTGATGAGGTGGCCAGATATGGCTATGAGATTCCACTTAGCGATCACGTTGTGAAGATTGATGAATACACTATGGCTTACTAATAACTTGTGGTACAAGCGGGAGACTTTCTGTGTCGATGTCCGAGCCTACAGTCGAAGCACCTCAAGCTCTTCGGTTCACTCTTCTTCAGAAATCTGAGCGAGATAGGGGAGGTGGAACTGTTAGATCTACTCAATTTCATTAGGACTAGCAATTGGTTCAGTAGGATGATGACAAGTGTTTACGCCAGCCTAAATTAAGATGCATAATTTTGATCCACACTCTGCGTCCTAAACGTGTGTATGTGTGTATACATATATCGTCGCTACCCTGTCAAACTATCGAATGTGCAAAAATGATTTTATAATTTTCGATACCTGGCGCTTGCGTTTACAATAATACGTAAGTGTCGAATCACACACTCTTTCTTTATGACAACAACATTTTTTACAACAGTTTTTTTGCTCACCTAAAAAGGACCCATTTTAGCATTCGATAGTTTGACATGGTAGAGACGATATGTTCATCCCTTAGCTCTCAGCCGCAGTAAGCGGTTGCTTAGGATTAATTTATACATTCTTTCTTGTCATTGTTACATTTGCTGAGAAGCGATCATAATGAGCTCATTTTAGAGTCCGAAATGAGGGTGTTTCCCTTCCTGCGAAGGTCAACATATATGAGCTTAAATTCATACATACATCAAATGTGCCTCAATATGAGTCATATTGTGTGGACTCTTAGTGGCCTCACATACGGCTCATTTTGAACTATTTTTGAAGCTCTTAAATGACTCTTATTGGCCTCATAAATGTCTATTCAATTTCGGAGTCTTATTTTATGCTGTTCTGTGCGTCTTATTGGTATTGGCCTTATTCTTCGACTGTTATTGAACTTACTTTAGAGCCATGTTTGCAAGGGATTCATTTCAAATACTGTTGCATTTGTATACACATACCTCTGAGCGGTCAGAATATGTTTGCGGGGTATGGCTTGGCACCCATACAACACCGGGTACCTAAGAAATATCGTATCTGCCTTGAAGATGCAAAGACGTGGGAGCATATGCTGTGTGAATGTTCGGCGTTGACCAGACTAAGACTAAAACACTCACTTTCCTGAGCACACCCCACCTACAAACTTCTATTTTTTCACGGTCTACACAGGGTTGTGTTGTTGTTTTTTTTTGTGTGCATAAGAATGCACAGAAAAATACGTTTGCAAGCAAAATAAATATTTACATAGTCTACTGAGGGTAAAATGGAACAATTGTAAAGATGTGTCCTTTGACTTTTCAATTTTAATTTTCGTTTGCGGCTAAGCTTGTGAAAACTTTTCTAAGCAGACTGCTTGAAAGTTTACTTGAGTGTTTCCATGAGAAAGTACGGGTACATTTACAATTTTTCTCAATTCTGAGAAGGTCAAAGAAATTGATTTTTTATTGCAAGGTAACGCGCGTGTCAATGCAGACATCTTAAGCCCAAAGTTGATTCATAATTTTCACGATTTTTAGGCACATTTCAAATTCATAAAGTTTGCCCAAACTTTGGGTTCAAGCCAAAATTTTTCCACCTCAAATTCAATACCGCTTTCTTTTCTGATATTGAAAGAAATTTAATTGTTTTACCTTTCTAGAAAAAAAAGTTTGTTCTGCGGCTAGCATACTTTTTAGCCAGACACCTAAATAAATTAAACTCAATTGTACAAAAGCGTCTACACTCAAATTAAATTATATTGAATTGTTTAAGATTCACTTTCGACGCCAGTTTGCTCTGTGCGAGCAATTAGTTAAATTGCCTTTTTTAGGTAATAAAGCTAATTAATTGCTCACTTCAAAAATATGTATGTATGTAGGCTTAAACGTACTCAGCGGCACGCGGTCCCTTAGCGCGGAATATTGGATATGTTGGTGCGCGTGTGTGTATGTACATATGTATGTACGTGTGCGTGCAGCGTATTACCAACATCTGTGGTTCGGTAAAATAAATTTGCGGCTTACAAATGCAAATTGACGGGTCACGTCGGCTTGGTGATGCCAGCAAGAGCTCATCTTTGATGTTGGGCTGTAGTACACATCTACATATGTACTATGTATGTATGTTTGTATGCATGTAAGCATGTGTAAATATGTAGATGTTCCGCGGTTTGGGATTTCGATTTTGCTGTATGGTTGGTCTGACTGTTGAACACGGAAGTAATTTGTGCCTATTTGTAGAACATAACAAATAATTTGTATGAGCTCCGGCATTTAGCGACCCAAATATTAGGCCAGATTTCAAAATACATACACATAAATATGTGTACAGCATCGACTGGGTTCACTTGCGCAGTGTTCTGAATTTTAATTTTCACCTTTCGGCTACAGTTGTTCGCAATCATTTGTGTATACTTGTGTATTTATGGCACCATGGTTCACGGATTCGCCTAGGACGATACACTAAATCTAAGCACTGGCTATTATATTCGATCAGCAATATACAAATAACTGCGAAAAAATTGCAGAATGTCGAACTTAATACAGCTGCCATGAGATTTAAGGCTGAGGACAGACTCCGATACCTCTCACTCGCATCTTTTGAGCTTAAGCCTACTTCGTCTGCATTCTGGAACTCATCCAGATCTCTAATTAAATACTCTCAACCCTTCAATGGAGAGTATTGAAGACCAACCAGGCGCAGGATTAACCACGTTATGTCACCATGGTGATATACTAGGAACATTTTTCGCCCTCGAGTGGTTCTGTTTGTCCCAGAACTTCCGAGTACACTCGTCCATTGGCTCAATCAGATTCAGCAAAAGCATGAAGCACGAGGACAACCTGACAAAATGTCGGAAATGGCACTCACTTAGGCCTAGGAGGACACAGAATGGACAGAGAAAAACCCCAGCTTTTCTTAGGCCCTAGCCGGTATCAGAATGGTGGATTTTCCTGTGAGCTACCCTTGTGGAATCACTGACCGCGGATGACCTGACTACCATACAAGACGCCGGCTGTCAGACGAAAGAAGTTATGCGCAATATTATATTAAAATATGGGTGTCATAGGAAAGAGATTTAAGAAATGTTTAGCTTGAACAATTATAATATTTTTGAGGTGTTTGAAGACTGTTGCCACCTGTTTAAAAAGTCAAATTCAACTTAATTAAGGAAATTGTGTAATTCAGATAAAAAACGTTTAAGAAAGTTTTAGTTTGAAAATATTTTGAAGAGGGTTTAATAAAGATAAATATTAAAATCACCTATGTTTTCGGCTGAGATCAAGTATATAGAGTTTTATTACACGCAGAAATTACACACACTGAGCAAAGGGGGTGAGGGCAATATTTTTGAATACATTGATTCTCGTGGAATGATTTACACGTCAGGGCATATATATTTGTAGAATTTGTATAAATATGTTTGTACGTTGATTCGCCATTCTAAAAGTTATTCTAACTATAACGCTATAAGCCTCTTTTCTACATACACACGTTTCTATGTACATACATATATGCAGTCCCATCCCAGGTGATACCTAAATAAATGGAAAATACCTTTTGAGCATATTTTTGCGGTCGATTTAAATTTAGTTTTAACTAAGCAGCCTTTAGAATGTTTGAGGTTTACACAAATTTTATCATATCATATAAATTTTTTATGTCAGATGAAAGTGATTTTTTTGTTGATGAGTATGTAGGCGCTTGAAACATTTAGATGGCTATAGCTGTAGTGAGTATCCCTCAGGTGTGTGTGCCAGATAAAATTTATTTTATTGTTGTATGGTTGTATGGTTGATTGTTGGCAGGAAAATGCTTAAAATCTTATTTGCGAAAAGCTTGGATTTAACTGTGTTGGCTCCTCGAAGGCAATATACATATGTAAACCGGATTAAGGCTACGGCAATTATTATTTACTCGATTAAAATATAACTAACAGGCATTTTTGACGAATTGCAAGAAAAATGGCACTTGAGATGGCATAGCGTCGAAACCAGTTTACCCTTAAACCAAATTTGACAAGAGATGACGGAAGTTTCTTCAAAATATTGAGTCATAGTTATTAAAAGTCTCTGCTGATTTTTGTCGCTATGTGGTGTGGTGCCCATAGAACTGGAAACTCTAATTTAATTGTGTCAAACTGTCAACTGAGGCAGAGAAGGCACTAAACATCAACCAAGCGACAGTTTAGATCCATCCAAAAAGAGCTGGCTACTCAAAGAAGCTCAATGTACCACATGAATTACCGCAAAGAAATAAGATTGACCATCCCGACCGTTGAAATAACTATGTAAGCAATCAAGAAGGCGCGACCAGAATTGGTCAACAGAAAAGGAGTTTTGTTCCATCATGATAATGCCAATTCCCGATGGTATCATTAAGCTTCCTGAAAAATGCAAAATTCTCTGGACTGAAAAAAATTTCCCACTCAAGAAACCACTGAAACCCAAAAAAAAATCTTGCTCCACTTAAGCACGTTAGCTAATTTGTAACTGCAACCAAAATGCTACGCCAAAAACCACTATTGTTATAGAAATATATTATATCTGTGTAATTTTAATAAAATAAATTATCCTGAGTTAGGCCACTTTCTCGATAAAGCAATATTTTCTTAGTTTCCCAGACTATATTTTAACGATTATCTAGCCATAGGTGTAGTTTGACATGGCCTTTTAATATAAGCTTAATAAAAATATAAAACTTTTGAAGCGAAACTTATTATTTTTTTAATCCAAAGTTAAACCTTCTAAAATCACTTAAGTAGTTTTATCTGTGGCATGATATGTATGTAGATTTAGTATGTATGTACATACAAATGTACACATGTACGCATATTTTGCTTGTAAGCTGTTATAGTTTGTGTAGCTTTGTAAGTACATACAAGACTTATACTTGGCTGTGGTTAACAAGTTCAAACTCCTGCCATTTTGTCTACCAAAGAGTGGCCTACGTATGGCGCATGGCACTATTTATGACCCAGAACGCAGCAAAAATAAAATATGAGAGCACATGAAAATATGGCGACTAGAAATTATTTGATGGCCGAAGTGATTTAGCGGTCAATGAATGTGCGACACTGTGCGCAAGTGGAAGATATCATAAAATTGTGGTCGATTTGGAATGACTATTTAGATCGAGAAGAACTTTTGTGAAGAGAAAATACTTTAGTGCTTGGAAATATATACATACTTGTATTTACATACATACATACATATGGAGTTGTCGGCAATAAGACATGGCAGAAAATATTTATGGAATTTTTGTCTCATTTCCTTTTTTATTTATTTTTTTTTTTATATAAAAATATAGTTTATTCTACAACCTATAAATCAATGTTTCAAACCTTGTGCAAAATGCGCGAAATTCAACTAATTTAAAAAAATTATCCTCTAAATTTCAAACTTTTTAATCCGAGTCTGTAACAGCTTGTGTGATGTTCAATTTGTAACCCATTAAATTTTAGTATAATAAGGTGTAAGTTTTAAGTAGCTGGCAATTTCCGTTGATTTTTGAAATTGTTTTTTGCTGACAGTATTGTCTATTTTCCTTAATATATGTATGCTCTGCAAGAATAATTTAATAAGTTAAATGAATTACTTAAAGATGGGTGTCAACATAATAAGTTTGAAAAGCTTTATTTCCGAACTATATTTATATTATTTATATATGGAAGGGTTGCCACATGCCAGAAGATGTTAGTTAGAAAATACTTTTGAAATGTGTTGCCACCTGTTTGAAAAGGTGAATTTATTTGACTTATACACAAGAGTTGTATGTGATATATTTAAATGTAAGTGTGCCAAACGAAGGAGTTTTATGAAAGCCTTAATTCGAAAATGCCATTGATTAGGGTTGCCATCTATTTGAAAAGTCATATCGATCCAACTATGTATGTGTATAATACGCGTAGGCATTTTATATGAAGGTCATCAGATCCGCACGGTTTTTTCGAATTTAAAAATTAAGTTGTCAAATAATGTTTAATTCTATGAAGTTAGAACTATTTTCTTTTATCGGTACAGGGTGATTTGAAATTAGAAAAACCGAACCATGCGAGACTTTTCTTCTTCACTCAGAAAGAGCTGGATGGATTTAGATGAAATTTAACTCTTACTAACATTTGTAAATTTTTTATGTTTTTAAGAGGGTTGCCGTCTGTTTGAAATTTTAAAAATTTGGCGTTCTACCTCACGCTCGTCCCACACAATTTTTTTTTTTATGGAAGAAAATATGCAACAAACAGCAAAAAAACAGTTGTTGAAAAGAAAAGTGTCTTAGCTTTGTATTTTTCCCAGATGTGAGTAATGCTTACGAAGTTCGCTTGAAAAAATTTTAACGGAAAAATTTTAAAGTCCACGATCATGGATTTCCGAAACTTCCCTATAACGCAGTTTACATAATACTTTTAGCAACTAATTAAGTTACGCCGGTATGGCTATGTAGGCATGTGATTATTATGAATATAATAGCCCATTTCCACCAAGAGTTTAACTGCATTTAAGAGTAAGTTCAAATAATTTTTGCTTTCGCGGCATAAACTGCAGTTAGGGCTTGGTCGAATTGAATTATAAGACTGCCTAACTAATATATCTACGTACGTATGTATGTACAGTATTGGACATATCTATAGAACCGCCATTTCAAGGTGCTATTGTTTGCCGCTTATGTTTAATTATTTATTTTTAAAAATTTTCTATTAAAATACCGTTCATTTTCTAATAAAACTAATATAAAACCAACTTTAAAACTTTTAAAAGACTACAAAAAAATGGCAACAAATTTTAACCCAAATTTCAAACTTTTTCCTCAGCAGCGTTCGAATTTTTATTTACTTTTGTCCCATTTGCTTCCATATAACGAATAAACACAATTAATTTTTATATGGAAGAAATCGCAACACCTTCGAAAGAAATTTCTAAAAAACAACAGAATTTTTAGCCACCTGAAACCTGCACATATTGGACCAAAATTGAATGGGCTATAAAACTTTTTACTCGAAAAAATTATAACACTTCTGAGGAAAAAGTATGAAATTTAGCTAAAAATTTGTCGCTTTTTTGTAGCGTTTTAAAAACTTTTAACCTTGGTTTATAGAGTTTTTTTAGCTTTATATCTGTATTTTAATTGAAAATTCCTTAAAATAAATAAATAAACATGAGTGAAATAATGTCAATTTGAAATGGGGTGCTATTGTATTGGCCAATACTGTATATGCTCACACGCACATACACCACTAGATTAAATTGTTAGAACCGCCTACATTCTTTTGTTTGCATAATTAATTACATCCTCACCACAACGGAATCAATTAATTAGATTGTATATACGTACATATTTATAGATGGCTGCACTTAAAATACCATAAAACACCGACAAGTTGTGAAGAATTTTTGCAATTTAATCAATTTGCGGAATGTGTGTTTACATAATTCGAAGACTGAACGAACAAGCCCAAAGAAATTGAGCGGCTGTGTCGCAGCTAATTAAGAGGAGTGCAGTACATATCTAGTAAGTTTGTATGTTTTTATGCAGGAGGGTAGATATTTGCCCAGTAAAAAATACGATTACCTCTGAACCGAGTGTGGAATCAAAAAGAAAAAAAAATAATGGTAAGTGCTCTTTCGCTTCTAGAAGGCATTACTTTAACATGGCCATGTCATGGGCGGTAATAACCCTATAGATGACTTTGCATTCCCCGTAATGGGTTCAAGAAGCGAAAGTCAATTTTTTGACATTCTAAAACAATACCTCTAGGACACGTTTCAACTAAATGCATTTGAGATTTTTGCTGGGTGTATAAATATATTATAAATACAATGAAATCATAAATATGTACGTATGTATATGGCGCATACAATATACTAGTGCCCACACTATATACAAAGTACACATAACTGGTTGTTGCTTAAGAAACAAAACACTTTCAGCTGTTGAAAAGAGGAATGGAATTGGAATGACAGAAATGTGTACATATTTGAACATCTTGTAATTGTGTGTTGACATGGCAGGACATTTATGGATATAGGAAAAAACAAAAGCAAAAAAGGGTAGTACAAACACACAAACTTGGTGGTGAGTGAATGCGTACCTGCGTGTTTGTATGTATTATATTTCTCGCCTACTTTATGTATGCATTGCCATTGAATAATACGATAAGAGCTCTAGGACGACAGGAAATTACAAAATGTTTGCACTAGCAATTAGAAGCCGCAATGTTGAACACAGTATAAGTGG
>NW_016160091.1:69733-70525 GCF_001687245.7 Rhagoletis zephyria | reverse complement strand
AGTTTCACGTTTGGCAAGTGGAACACTCCGAGGAGCTTGACGGATTGGCTTGCATCGCCAGTATCAATACGATGTTTCACGACGTTAGTCCTGCCTGGTTTGTCGCCGTCCTTGTCGAATATGTTANACAGTTTCACGTTTGGCAAGTGGAACACTCCGAGGAGCTTGACGGATTGGCTTGCATCGCCAGTATCAATACGATGTTTCACGACGTTAGTCCTGCCTGGTTTGTCGCCGTCCTTGTCGAATATGTTAGAGTATCTTCGGAGAAGTTCCTTAGCCTTATGCTGGTATTTTTCTTCCAACCCTTCCGTCCATGCATTAATGTCTTCCGCAATGTCATTCCCGCCAATGGAATCACTTTCAGGTAACTTTTCGCAGTTGAAGGTTGCCTCTACTTCTCGACATTGCCCCAGTACAGTTCCTCTTCGGAGTTTGACTGGTGATTTGAACTCATTGAGCACTCAAACTGGGATGCGTCCATCCTTTTGCGTCTTAGCCAGGGTTTTACCAATAAGTACGTCCGGTGTAGAATTTTGTGTTGCTTCAACAACCCACAATTTGTTTGTCCCACTATCTCCTTCAATCTTTGCCCACACAACTGCTTCTGACTTCGGTGGAATCTGCTCGCTTTCCTCTAAGATCACTCGCTTGCTGCTGTACGGACCATCATACCCAAACCGAAGGGGCACTTCCATGTTGTTATACGTCATAATCCTGTTCTTCATGTTGATCTTCATACCTTGATCAATCAAGAAGTCTAATCCAATGATGACTTCATCCATAATCGCC
>NW_016160091.1:59924-64058 GCF_001687245.7 Rhagoletis zephyria | reverse complement strand
GTAGCTTGATGGATCTTTTTATGCTTGAACCTAGTACTGCATACTACCATGTTTCGGGCCCCGGCGAAGTCGATCAGCCTCAATCCGTTGTCGGACGTTTCGTCGGGGAGGCTGAATTTTCCGACGGTGGTTCCAAATATCCCTTCCTTGCCCACCCTGGCATTGAAGTCACCAAGCACGATTTTGATATCAAGACGGGGGCAGCGCTCGTACGTGCGCTCTAAGCGCTGNGGGGGGGTCTCACCCGAGGCTTTGCCTTGCTTCTTCACTGGAAGTGGTTTTTACGTGGCGGGTCCCAAGCCCAGCGCACAACCCATTGCTGGGACGGGGGTGGTTTCACAACCAAATACACGTTTATATAGCGACCCGCTTGCTCCAAGCACACACCCGCTTGCAGCCGCACCTACTGATGAACAGACGCTGCAGACTTCAGTGAGCCTTTAAACCGAATAAGTCGTAGTGGCCCCACCGGAGCTCCCTCTCTTTCTGCCGTGACCCAAGGCTCCACTCGGATTGGTTACCGCATCTCGCACATGGGTTGCTCACGTTTCCCAGAGTGCGTGAACGAGGACGCAAGAGTCGGGATTGAGTATAGCCATGCAACTGTAACTGCATACCCAGCGCAATGAGTATACCCCATTGCACTTCAAACTGTCAGCGTATATCAAATTAACTCTAAAACTTACTTGTGGAACGCGTATGTGCAACTCGGAGTGACTTCGAGTAGCTTGTGGAACAAACCTAATATAAGGCAATAAAGAAAGCTTTTTTATTCAAAAATTATGTATATTTTTTATTTTTATATTATGTGGTAAAGTTTGCATAATACATGATTTTTGCAAAGTACTGGGACTCACCCCCACCTTCCTTACTTAAATAATTTAGCTCCCAGTCTTAAAACTGTAACTTTTATTTTCCTTTGTTAAAGAACTGGTTGAAGCCATTTTATATAGATACATACTCGTATGTATGTGTTTAAGCGACTTATGCATTTCCCGCATAAACAAAAGACAGCGAATTCACACACTCACTTGTATTGCACTCCCGCCTAAACCAAGTGCAGCGAATAAACACACCACTTGTGTTTAAAAATAATTCGCTCGTTCTTCATTGGGTATGCATTTTTTATGCACTTCTCAACTGCCGCAGAACAAAACCTACTAAAGTAGTTAATTGCTGGCCCCCCAAATCATGCTCAACACTCTCGCTTGATGCATCACAACTCTTCCGGAGTTGTCTCACGGAGCTCTGTATGGCTTTCGGCATACAGAGGTGGTACAAGAGCTACCATTTGCCACAGCGCCTACCCAATTTTCTAATTTGAATACATAACCGGTGCTCAACACTCCCGCTTGACGCTCCCCCCCAAAAACTCTTACAAAATTTAAGCGGCAAAGCCACAGCGCTACAAGCCGTAGGAACTCTGCATGACTTACAACCATGCAGAGGTGGTAACTGATGGTTATCATTTAGTAAATTTTTATGCAAATACATTAATCCTTGTCCTGCCCTCTCACTGAGTTAAACAGCATGGCGGCATTCCAAAACGTCAAAATACAAAGCATCAGTCTCTTTTATTTCTAAACCTAAGTAGATTGTAATTCCAAATATGCGCAACCAAGGTTAGATGTTAGTTTAAAACTAGATTGCGCAAGTTAGACTTTTTCTTCCAGTGCGGTTTAGAAATAAAAGAGACTGATGCTTTGTATTTTGACGTTTTGGAATGCTTCCTATGTATATATAGGGCTAGGAATCTCATGCAAATGCATTCTTTTTTTGGGCATCTTTAGGTGGATATGGTTAAGTTGTTTTTCCGAATCATGGAGTTTCCTTTAAAAAGGCATTCAATCGTTAGTGGATATTTTGCAAAAAATACCAGTTTTGGCATATTTATTTTTGGACCGCCAATAAAACATTAGAAAACTATTTTTAATTGCATATTTTACTTGTTTATAGCGCATGTTTTTGAAGTTTTAGTGCATACTGTATGCGTTTTAGTGCATACTACATGCGCTTATTTTCGATTCTTTACAGGCTAACCTAATATTCACGCACGCCGCCAATTTAATCATGCACATACAACTTGTATGTGACCAACCGAAATTGAACGGCGTTCGTATGAAGTTATTTCAATTTTTGCTCTGTGTGACATTTGGATTTGCGTTTCGCTCAATGAAATCAAATGCAAACGCACGAAAGCCTATTTCGGATGACGCAAAAAAAAATCTACGGCGTACGTAGCAAAATGCAAGCCGCAAATATTAGGTTAGCCTGTTAGTGCATGAAATTCATAGCCCTACATATACATATATGTTCATATTAGGCGTGTTTTTTTTTACACGCATAAACATGCACCTACGCGTTAAAAAAAACAAGCATCGAAAATTTCCACTTAAAAACATGAAAAAGCGAACATACAATTTGCCGCTTACAGCTCCATACCAACTTTAAGCCCAGCTACCTGCGTACGCGTGTAAAAAAACACGCTTTTTTAAGAATTTGTACTGGATTTTCACTATCCCTTCATAATATATTTCATATTTATTCTTTATTTTAAATTAGTACAACAAGGCTTATGGCCTTATTCATAAAAAATAAAGTAGGTTTAAAGAGCTTTATAAAATGACGTTTTCATACATTTTTCAGTTTATAAACCTTTTTAAAGCTACTTTATTTTTTATGAATAAGGCCATTAGTCTTTTGAAGTACAACAGCAATGTATGTAACTAAACATATTTAGAGGTAATATTAATACAGGAAATAAAACAAAATATGATATTAGATCTCAGTAAATAAGATGCACAAACTAAAAATTATGGACTAGATAAAAATTTAAATATTAAGAAGATTCAGCAACACTAGACGAGAAATAGATATGGAGGGAAGTTTTAAAGTTGCTTTTATTTAATTTGATTTTGACGGCATGAGGAATAGAATTCCAAATACGAATAGCGTTAATGAAAAACAATCTGGCAGAGTTTTTAAAGTTGTATTAAGGCAGAATTAAGTTAGAAGAACGTTCCGACTTTGGAAAAATGAGTTTGTCATATAGATAATGTGGGGTTCGCGTATGTATAAGTTTATAGAGGGAAATGCAGTTCCTGGCTGTTATGTAGTCTGAGTGAGATGTCACATCGCAGCAAAGAAGACCTCCAAGCGGATATATGGTCAAATTTCCGTAATCTATACACATACCGGATAAGATAATTAAATATAATGTCAATTTTGTGAGCAGAATTAGAGTCAAGCTTACCATATACATACTCAGAGTATGTAATTATCGGTAAGATTAATTGTGGGGCAAGTTTACGCCTAGTACTAACTGGAGTAAAAGATGCAGATTGCCTGAGGTACCTAAGGGTCTCATAAACTTTGTTTACAACAGAGTTAGTATGATCTATACAGCTAAGAGAGGAGTTGATGACAAATCCCAAGTTTAAACGGAGTGCTGGAATGATATCATAATAAAATTTTCTGTTATGCACGGGTTAAACATATGATTTCTTTCGATTTAGGCAAAGTCCGTTTTGAGTGGCCCAGCGGGAGTTTATACCATTGTTTTAATTAACAGCAACCGTATCAATGTCATCAAAGGGACCAGATAAATAAAGCTGAATATCATCAGCATACGCATGCATTGTTGCAAAGTTACACGTTAAGAAAATGTCATTTACAAAGATATTAAATATCAAACGACCTAAGATAGATCCTTGGGGAACACCACACTTCAAGGTCTTAATCTGCGACGTTACAGACCCAATTTTCACTCGTTGAGACCGGCGATTTAAGTAGCTCTTCATGAGCGATAAAGCTGATTCATCAAAACCGAAATAGAATTCGAGCTTGGAGCAAAGCAGTGAATGGTCAACTGACTCAAACGCTTTTGAAAAATCAAGCAAACATAAAAGAGATAATTCACCTTTGTCAAAAGAAACTCTCAAGTCGTCCATAATAGTTTTATTGCCCGTATGGGCAAGCGAGCCCATTTCGCGGGCTAGATCAGGGGAAAATCATGGGCAAACGGGAAGGGGGCAACAAATCTTACTAATACACGTATAGCAATGAGAGCCACTGCACACGCATTCTGGAGTAAAAAGGCTCACTCTCCCAAACGTACGCCACATACACTCCTCG
>NW_016160091.1:53973-58511 GCF_001687245.7 Rhagoletis zephyria | reverse complement strand
ATTTCTCCTCGTATCCTTGTACAAATAAGGAGCTAAAGCGGCCTTATAAGGGTCGATATCTGTAGACTGGAAAATCGACCAGCTAGTGGTTGAGATGTCATTTACACGGGTCGATTTTGGTTGAACGACAAAAATCTACTAGAAAATCTACCCTTGTAAAGGCGCCTTAATCCAGCGAGCAATTATCATTAAGGTTAAAATGCCTTGGTTAAAATTAATAAAAAGTTATTTCATTCTTTCTTTACCGGGA
Organism: Rhagoletis zephyria; assembly: GCF_001687245.7. Classification (NCBI taxonomy): domain Eukaryota; kingdom Metazoa; phylum Arthropoda; class Insecta; order Diptera; family Tephritidae; genus Rhagoletis; species Rhagoletis zephyria. The sequence goes on along the minus strand of NW_016160091.1, from coordinate 58,261 downwards.
CAATTGTTACATCGGTGGGCAACGACGCAATTACAGAACTTTAGACAGAGCAATATTTTTCGATCGGGTTCAAATCGGGCGATTGTGAGGGCCTATTCGCGAATTCAAGTGTATTTGCAAAGTTGCTGTAGCTCACCAATGTAACAATCGTGTCGATAAAAAGGTAAAATATAACTTTTAGTTTGCTATTAAAAACCCCACCTCCTTTCTATTTGAAGATAAATTTGTTGATGCAACAAAACGGAGCAGATTTTCAGTTGAGCGAAGTAGAGGACTAGGTTTAAATTTTTTTCGACAAAACGGAATAAATCTACTCCTATCGGAGCGAAGTCCGAACGATGGCTTATTGTGTATATGAGGAAAATGTATGCTCTTTGTTTGGTACACAAAGTCAATATTACCGCAGCCGTAGTGTTGTTCCGATACGACCTTGCACTCGATACCTGTACTCTTTAAAAATATTGAAGAAAAGTATCGATGCCACAAATGTATCGGAGAGAAGTACTCGATACTTACTCATATCGAACTCTTTGTATGTAAATACTTATGTCATGTGAAGAAAAAAACAATCGGTTCGAGTACTCTCCGACCAAAACTTACCAAAAAAGTAGCCACAAGTGTGTACTNTAGTGTTGTTCCGATACGACCTTGTACTCGATACCTGTACTCTTTAAAAATATTGAAGAAAAGTATCGATGCCACAAATGTATCGGAGAGAAGTACTCGATACTTACTCATATCGAACTCTTTGTATGTAAATACTTATGTCATGTGAAGAAAAAAACAATCGGTTCGAGTACTCTCCGACCAAAACTTACCAAAAAAGTAGCCACAAGTGTGTACTATATTGCAAAATTTTAATAATTGACTAGTACGGGAAAGCAGGAATTTACCCTTTTTTTATTAGNTCCGACCAAAACTTACCGAAAAAGTCGCCACAAGTTTGTATATTGCAAAATTTTAATAATTGACTAGTACGGGAAAGCAGGAATTTACCCTTTTTTTATTAGCCAACTTAACGTGGTGCAAAAACCACAGCTNACCAAAACTTACCGAAAAAGTAGCCACAAGTTTGTATATTGCAAAATTTTAATAATTGACTAGTACGGGAAAGCAGGAATTTACACTTTTTTTATTAGCCAACTTAACGTGGTGCAAAAACCACAGCAGCATGATTCATATATTGTCAGAACCGAAATTCAGAATTTTTGGAAAAGCAAGTAATTCTTTAATCGCGTACTCGATACCCACCTAAGTACTTTCGGGAAGGATTCGAGTACAAAAAGTACTCAGTACTTGAAGAAAGTATCGAGTAAGTACTTGTAGTTCCTCGTATCGGAACAACANACTCGATACCTGTACTCTTTAAAAATATTGAAGAAAAGTATCGATGCCACAAATGTATCGGAGAGAAGTACTCGATACTTACTCATATCGAACTCTTTGTATGTAAATACTTATGTCATGTGAAGAAAAAAACAATCGGTTCGAGTACTCTCCGACCAAAACTTACCAAAAAAGTAGCCACAAGTGTGTACTATATTGCAAAATTTTAATAATTGACTAGTACGGGAAAGCAGGAATTTACCCTTTTTTTATTAGCCAACTTAACGTGGTGCAAAAACCACAGCTGCATGATTCATATATTGTCAGAACCGAAATTCAGAATTTTTGGAAAAGCAAGTAATTCTTTAATCACGTACTCGATACCCACCTAAGTACTTGCGGGAAGGATTCGAGTACAAAAAGTACTCAGTACTTGAAGAAAGTATCGAGTAATTACTTGTAGTTACTCGTATCGGAACAACACTACGCAGCCGTACTGCGATGAACATGATGTCAGAAGGGTATAAATAATTTTTTCGCAACTTTTCATACCCTTCCTCCCGTAAACCGTTTTCCCTTTCTCCAGCCCGCGCTCGCACTTTCGCTACTGCGCGGGCAAAAAAGTGCCCATGTCTGGTTTTATTCATTGCAGTTGAGCATCCATGCCCCGCTCTGAAACCAGACTGAAGAGGAGAAAAAATTATTTTCAGAAATGTGTGAGGAGATTTGTTCTGCCATCAGCGATCAAACCAGTGTTGCCAACTTTTGGTTTTCAAAAAGCACCAAAAACTTGGAAAAAAGGCGTTTTACCAAACTAAAAGCACCAATTTTTTTTTTAATCAAAGGATGCTTTTTCATAACAGTTTGTATTTAACAAAAGCAAAAAATTAACAATACAAGAATACATACATAAATCAATACACAAAACGTTTTCACTTATAACGATCGAATAGCCTCTACACATGCTATGATGACTCATGCTTACGACGTAATACCGAAATACTTTTGAAGCTACTATCACCCCTATTCTGCAACTCTTTCGTATTCGGAATTTGCTACGAATCGTAGAAATGGTATGCTGCAATCCGAATCGTATTTTCGAACTTTCGAAATTCGTAACAATGCACAGTGGCCAATTTTTGGAAAACCCTGGCCAAAAGTCCAAAAAAAATAATTGGTGCATTCGTATCCATAACCATCTTATATTGTTAGGAGGGCTCTACTGCGTATCGTTATGAAACAACAAGTCGATTCTCTTAAGGCGTTTAGTGTTACAGAAGATCGAAGTGGCTTTTGCTAGCAATTCGCTCTAAACTTTTCGTAAATTAGAGTTTTCGTCGTTGTTAAAATCGTGGTATTATCTTTAAAAAAATAACAGTTTTCAAGCATCCGCTCATGGACGTTGTAATCTAGAGTATGTAGAACATGTTTTTTCATTGTCACGCCTTCTAAAAACTGACGTAAGCCATAGATATTCACGGATTGATTTTTTTTTGTTTACTCATTATGATGGATTAGGAAAATAGTTACGAGAGTGGTCGAGATGGGCTGTCTAATTTTCTTTTACATATATATTGAAGATTTTCCCATCCACCTTCAGTTTTTATACGCGATTCTTAATTTGTTTATGTTTAAAAGATTTAAATTATGTAAAAAAAAATATTTCTGTCAAGAATTTGATGTTTTAAAGACTGGATGTTTTTAGAATTTAAATGATGTCGGAAAGTACTACTATATTAGAGTGCTCATCCATGGGCCTCTCATTATTGAATGGGCACCCCTGCCAATTGGGTAACTTTCCGAAGAAACCCAAGAGTCAAGGAATAAGGATATTAAAAAATATCGGTTGCTTGTATCCTCGGCCCCTGTCATTTCAAGTTTACGTATAAACCCACCAAAACAAAATCATAAACTGTCGTCAGATGCCATTAAATTATTATCAACTGTTGTAAATGCGGATGCAGAATTGCCATCAGTAAATATAGACACGAGCTTGGATACTTCAGATGACTGCGAGTCTGGCGGTGTATAAAATTGTTATCTTAAAAATATATTCCTGTACCAACAAATATGTATGTCTTGTTTATTGATTCATTCAAAATCCCGCAGTTCGCGTGTAAATTTGAACATCAGGATATTTAGAAACAAACATTAAGACCTCGTTAGTGTTTGTCCGAGCTTCTCGTCCGATTTGTGGCGTGCGCCTTGATGTTGGTGCACAAAGGGGAGGGACCAAAAGTTTTAAACCGAATCCGAACGGGGATTTTATTTTTATGAGAAGCTGTTCTTCGTGGCTGAATACACCCGGGGGTTTGCCATTGCCTGCCAAAGGGCGACTTTATTACAAAAAACTTGTTTGTTTCTTATTTTTTGATGTTGGTCGGAAACTGGGCTTGAACCCAGGCCCTGCGGAATGATAGCGTATATTGCTAACCGCTACATCACATTATATAAAAAAGCCGAAAACATGACATTTTTTACTTAACTACCTTAGGTTTACTAAAAATCTGATTATTTTAAGCGTACACAGCAGCCATTATGGATCCGCCATTTTGAATTTCGAAATTATGTGGTGAAATTTAAAACCAGAAACCAAAATAAAGACGAATACACAAGGATTGATTACAATTGTACCATGCTTCGACTTTTGGCCAGCTTTTTCGAAAAATTGGCCACTGTGCAATGACATGCCTAAACACGAAGAAGTAAGCTTTTTTGCGTAATTTTGTACGAAAGCGATTCTGTGTCGGAGTCGAGATAAAAGATGTAAATCGATGTGTGTTTGCAGGAAATATTAGTGTTTGCAGGAAATATTAGTGTTGTACATTTAAAAAGATTTTTTCCACTGCTTTATATAAACAAGCAAAAGAAAACTTTGATGCCTCTTATCGAGAAACTTGGATCCGGTTTAGTTATTTGTACAATGATTTTCGGTTGTTGTGTCCAAACGCATAACCCGAAT
>NW_016160091.1:50325-53948 GCF_001687245.7 Rhagoletis zephyria | reverse complement strand
CGAAAATAATGCCCTAAGTAGAAATGAGCAAAAAATTTGATGTTTTCATTATATAACCTCAAATATCGCAAAAACCCGTGTTTTTGGCAATCTGGGGGTAGGATATATAAATTTCTAGTACTAGAGCAATTGTGCGGCCAGATTTGGATTTGGCATCAAGAAACGATGTGGTTTACTCAGGTGGTAAAAAAATCAAAATTTGTACAAAAAATAAAAAAATAAAAAAAGTAATACTTAACTTACCTGCGTATTAGCATTTTCAATGCGCCTAGAATTCAACAAGGTGGGTTTGCAACTTCAGCTTTTTATCAACCATGGTTGTATTTTAGTGCATTTAAATTTGTATATTCTTTTAAATTCCGCATCTTTATGAGACACCGTNTTCGGTTGTTGTGTCCAAACGCATAACCCGAATCCAAAATCTTTAACATACACGTATAACTNTTTGCAACTTCAGCTTTTTATCAACCATGGTTGTATTTTAGTGCATTTAAATTTGTATATTCTTTTAAATTCCGCATCTTTATGAGACACCGTAGCTTATAATATTTCAAATTATTTCAGGTTTTAACTATCTCGGAGTAATATTAGTTCAAAAAAAGCACTAAAAAAGGCACCAGGCACTAAGTAATTTTTTGGCGTTTTAATTTTCAAAAAGCACTAAATCTAGTGCTTAAACCACCAAGTTGGCAACTATGACTCAAACACTTTTGGTAATGAGGGAAGAACACTAATAGGACGGAAATCATTGGGGGAAGAAGCAAGTTTACTTTTTGCAACCGGACTAACACAAGCGATTTTCCACGAATCGGGAAAGCAAGACGTGGTAATGCAGTGGTTAATTATATGTGTTAAAGGGCTTATAATATAAGGGAGAACCAACTTTATAAACCGAACAGGTATGCCATGCTCTCCAACTGCGTTATATNAATTTCGAAATTATGTGGTGAAATTTAAAACCAGAAACCAAAATAAAGACGAATACACAAGGATTGATTACAATTGTACCATGCTTCGACTTTTGGCCAGCTTTTTCGAAAAATTGGCCACTGTGCAATGACATGCCTAAACACGAAGAAGTAAGCTTTTTTGCGTAATTTTGTACGAAAGCGATTCTGTGTCGGAGTCGAGATAAAAGATGTAAATCGATGTGTGTTTGCAGGAAATATTAGTGTTTGCAGGAAATATTAGTGTTGTACATTTAAAAAGATTTTTTCCACTGCTTTATATAAACAAGCAAAAGAAAACTTTGATGCCTCTTATCGAGAAACTTGGATCCGGTTTAGTTATTTGTACAATGATTTTCGGTTGTTGTGTCCAAACGCATAACCCGAATCCAAAATCTTTAACATACACGTATAACTAAAGGATTAAACTTGTATTTAAAGTAAATTTTCAAATTTCCGACCACTAGCTTATTAATAAATTCGGCGCTTTTGCAAATTTCGTTGTGGGTTCTGCGCAAAAATACTGTGGCGTAGCCGGAGTGATATGCACAATAAATGTTGTATAGCTATGCGGAAGCCCCTCTTCTCCGGCAACACAGAAAGGCGAATTCTACTTAGTAAGGGTTATAATCCCTAAGCGCGGCCGAAGGCGGAATCAAGCGCAATAGGTGGTGGACCTAACAAAGTGCGTGTTTTCAATGGCTTGGAAGAAGCTGTTGTTGCATTAACTGGATTGCGAACCAGTTCTTCAGGCATAGGAGGGGTTTTGGCTTGTCGTTCAACAATTCAACCAGAAGCTGACATAGATGCGCCCATGGCTACTATGCCCTACAGCTCCGCATATCTTTGTGAAATCATTCCCATAACGCGCCCTTATTCCGCTGCTATAATTGCAAATGCAATGGAATCCATAGTTTCCACCAAAATATGTAAAATCAAAAAATTTTTCTATAAATAAGCGTTTCATGAGTGTTTTTTTAATTCCTTTCCACTTTGTTTTCCTTCATTCAGCTATCTTCGAAAAACAACTGACAGCTGCCAATGCTGCACATGTTTTCACAAGGGTTGCAGCATGTGGATTTTTCGTTTTTCGTAGCGTAGCTACGAATTACGAATTACGAAAATTCGGGTTCTAGAATAAGGGGGTATAACTCGAAAGAAAAATCGAATGGCAACACCCGAAAATAATGCCCTAAGTAGAAATGAGCAAAAAATTTGATGTTTTCATTATATAACCTCAAATATCGCAAAAACCCGTGTTTTTGGCAATCTGGGGGTAGGATATATAAATTTCTAGTACTAGAGCAATTGTGCGGCCAGATTTGGATTTGGCATCAAGAAACGATGTGGTTTACTCAGGTGGTAAAAAAATCAAAATTTGTACAAAAAATAAAAAAATAAAAAAAGTAAATTTTGAAAATGCATTTAGCCGCATCCGACTCAGTAACAGCTGAGAACAATAAAAATTAATATAGCAATGGAATCATCTAAATAAAATGTTTCTCAACGCGTACTATATTAAATCTAACGCCAGTAGGTAAATAAACCTTATTTAATCTTTAATATAATAACTCGCATTCGCGTAAAGCCCCATAAATTATTCGGAAGAAGAAACCACTTTTACGCCTAGGAGATGCATTACCCCTAGGAGTATGCATTACCCATTAGTGGTGCCCATATCTACTCTAGGCGAATGTGATAGTTTAGCGGTTTTTTAAGCATTATTTTCGGAACCACTACGTCAAAACTTTTAAAAACACTCTGGTCTTAACCTGCCTCCTTTATCCTATTTCCACCATCGTTCTTTAAATTTATTCGGTATCGTGAATGTATTTTAAAATATGAAGATTTGTACATGATTTTAGCTATACTTATTAATTTTTTAATTTAACTTTTTCAATAGATATGTTGCTGACTTAATTATACTAGTGTTCGCCCAGCGGTTGAAATTCAACCGCTTAAATTAAGTATAGTTTATGTGAGTTGAGTTGAGCTGAAATAAAATTTTTTGGAATGGGTTAAGTGGAGGGGAGTTTAGCTTAGTACTTAGCATAACATAACATAGAATAGCATTAGATTCAATAACATAACATATGTAGCATAACACATCACAATATAACATCGCACATTCTTCAGTTGTATTTCCTTTTTATCCCTATCACTTTCTTCCTCTCTATCTTTGTCTCTATCGCTTTTAACTTTTATGTTTATGTTTATGTTTATCTACACCTTCATATTCATGTTCATGTTCAAGTTCATGTTCATGTTCATGTTCATTTTCATGTTCATTTTCATGTTCATGTTCATGTTCATGTTCATGTTCATGTTCGTGTTCGTGTTCGTGTTCGTGTTCATATTCATCTTCATCTTCATCTTCATCTTCATCTTCATCTTCATCTTCATCTTCATCTTCATCTTCATCTTCAACTTCATCGTCATCTTCATCTTCATCTTCATTTTCATCTTCATCTTCATCTTCATCTTCATCTTCATCTTCATCTTCATCTTCATCTTCATCTTCATCTTCATCTTCATCCTCATCTTCATCTTCATCTCCATCTTCATCTTCATCTTCATCTTCATCTTCATCTTCATCTTCATCTTCATCTTCATCTTCATGTTCATCTTCATCTTCATCTTCATATTCACCTTCGTCTTCATATTTATCTTTTCCTT
>NW_016160091.1:29960-50300 GCF_001687245.7 Rhagoletis zephyria | reverse complement strand
GTATTTAAATTTTCCTTCCTCTTTGTCTTTATATTTAGGTTTCTTTACTTTTATTTTAGCTTCTGTATTTATCCCTTTCTTCTTCTCCATACTCAAAATTATCTTCATCCTTGTTTGAGGCTAATCTATTCATGTACATACATACATACATCTTATTCCTAAACTGCTGATTAGCACGTTTCTTTAATTCACTATTAATATTAAAGCATACATTTAGGAGGCATTTCCGCCCCAACCATGTACATGTATGGCATTGGTATTGGTGTGACTTTTGAATTGATTTTTTCGCTCTATTTTAAACTAATTTGAAATTTAGCAATGATGCACATCAGCATCAAAATACCTTTCTAATGATATATAATTGTTTATACCTTAGAAGTACAGTTTAGCCGTAAAAGGGGTGTAAAGGAAACATGATTGCCTATTTATATAATTGATTTATTTTTTTATTTACGTTTTTTATTATTACTAACTTAGGCCATTTTTACCTTTTCTTTAACCAATTCGCAAGATTTTCAAATCTGAAATGTCAAATTGGTAAGTGTCAAGTGAAGTGTCTACATTTAGTACTTTATTAGCTTAAAGAAAAAATAAAAACAAAAAATTAGTACACGAAGGGAAGAAGTTTTTTCTTTCAATTAAAATTAATTTCTCAAAACTCAAGTAAATTAAAAGTTGGGGAGGTTTAAAAATATTGTAGCAATATTTGACATCGGCGCAGAAAACTACGGCAAGTACCATTAAAACATTTTAAATTTCCCACTGACTTATATACAATTTCGACCACTTCGCGGCACTTTGAGGCCCGTCTTTCCGTTATCCGATTTTTTAAATTTTTCGCAGGACAGGTTTTTATGACCAAATGAACCTTTCTAGGGGAGTCTTGCTTTGTACTACAAAGTTGCAAAATAAGACGCAGTCTAATGGTAATAGATGTAGTAATTGACACACTTAAATAAATTTAAATGTATGAATATGGGTCATTCCAGCGAAGACGGTACCACAGATTGTCACCTCACTTTTCGTTCACAAAAGTGGCCTAGCAACCTAATGTACTAGATGAACTTGGCAAAAACATTGGAATCCGGCTGACTCAGTGGCGACGGCGGGATTGCTGGTTGGGATGACAACAAAACTACATATATGATACCAGCAGCGCACCCAGGAATATATTTTAGGAAGATATATCACCAGAAAATACTGAAAATTCGCTTCAAATAATACGTTCTTTAAAATACATTTATGCAAGTTTTATGTACAGTATGTAATACATAATAAACGTTTTAAAGTTTCATAAATTGCACTTTATTTACATAAAATTAACAAAGAACTCAAACATTTTTAACCGACTTCAGAAAAAGGGGGGGCTATCAATTCGTCGGAGTATTTTTTTCTTTTTTTTATGTATGCTACCGCATAACTTTGGCCACGTGAACCGATTTCAATAATTCTTTTTTTTTTATAGGAAAGATGGTACCTCAGGGTCGTCTCGTAATTTGGTTTAGATCCGATCATTGGACCAAGAAGAATTAACGGTACTCTTAAATTTGTATATCGACTGCTGAGTGTAAGATCGACCTATTTCAGAATTCGTTTCGAAAACGCCATATCTCAGTTGCCGATTCATAAACGCCCTATATCAGCACATTTTTAATATATTTTGAAGTGAGATAGGACGTTTTTGAACCGAATTCTTAGATAGGGCCAACCAAATTCTGATATAGAGGGTTTTTTCAATAAAATTCTGAAATAGAGCGTTGTTTTTTTAATTTTTGAGATAGGCCGTTTTCGAACTGGCTGCCAAGATGGGTCGATCTTCCACTCAGCAGTCGATATGAGAACTGAAGTCGGTGTGTTTTTTGCTTAAAAAATACTTGTTCAATAAAAAGTTCTATAAACACAAGATGCGCTCAACTTTCAAAAGTAATAAAAAAATTTATAAAAGAGTTAATAAGAGTAAATTAATTGATTCCATGGAACTTTTTACACTTTTATCATGGTACAATAATTATAGGTATTGTCTTCCCAGAGAGCGTATATTCCGATCTGTCTTATTTTAAAAATATCATTGTTGCCCACACTAAAAGGTTAACTACTAAGGAAAAGGGACATTTCCATACCCCATATACCATACATGTACACGTATTTTTTTTTTTTTAACAAAATATCCATGCAGACGACTTATTTAATTTGAAAAGCCGGGAAAAAAACATTGCTCGTAAATTAATTAAATTTGTATGGCTCACTAAATTTCAAACGTTTTTTCTTTTGTTTTGAAAAATTATAAAAATTAAATTGAGCGAAAACAAAAAGCAAAGCCAAATAAAAGTAAAAGAATCAACATTGAACTGCGTCAAAATGAAAATAAGGGAGCACGAATTTCGATGTGAAGCAAAACTTTCGGGGAAGACAAGACCTGTAATTATTGTACCATGCACTTTTATTTTCATTTTCCTAGATTTCTGGTTTCTGGTTTTCGATAGAGATGGTGATTTTTTACGATTGCCTCATTTTTTTTATATCTCGAATACCGAAAAAATTAACTGAACTCTCAAGAAAAACAAAAAATTCATATAAAACGACACACAAGAAATGAAAAAGAAAATTTCTTCTACCGAAACCCAGCCCTTGTGTGCGCTAATATGTGATACACATAGTTCATCAGCTGTGTGGAGCGGACGTGTTTTAGTTTGCTCCTGAAAAATTCTTTATAATTGTGAACAAACAAAAGTGGAATCGTAGTCAAAAGACCAGTTTCAGAGAAAAACAGTTTGTGTATAGTGAATTTGAAATAAATAATATTAATATCACATTATTATATTGCTTTTTCACTTCGGACACAAAAATAAACTTATCTATATATAGCACTTTCCGGTCAAATGAAACCTTTTTCAAGCCAAAATAACCCATTTAAAACCAACTGAAACCTTTTTAAATCAAATGAAACCATTACAACTCAAATGAAACTTTTTCAAGTCAAATGAACCCCTTTTCAAATCAAAAGAAACTTTTTTCAAGTCAAATAAAACCAAATCCTCTGCCCGGTCTATATTAGGTGGACCGGGAAATACATACATACGCGATGTACTTAATTGAACGAAGCATTGCTGTTTGGATTCTGTATATTGTATATACATTTTTATAATTAGACTGCGGATTTTTATGCACAAAACGGAGACAAAGAATATGTACATCTTAACTATATATAAACTAAATGTATACAAATTTATACACTTTGCCTATAGTCATATATATATATTTATAAAATTTATATTATATTTATAAAATTTAAACATACGTACAATAAATGAAAAAAATTATGAAATTTTTTATTGTTTTCTTTCGAAGGCACAAAACAATTTGTATGCATATATGTATCCATATGTAAGTGGATCAAAAGGTGACAAGAATGTATAAGTATGAGGATGTTAGAGAAATAGAAAAAAGGGAGTGCAGGTAGCGGGGACTGGTTTCAGAGAATTGTAAAAGAGATGTTGTAAATTGTAAATAGTAGATGTTGCTTTAAAGAACTAGTTGGTAAATAGGTGAGAGGTGCACTACCGCAAACAAGCGTGAGCTAACAGTGGGCATGCGTTAGCGTGCCTAATTCCCCATTTGAAAAAAAGTAATGTATAATGATGAAAGATGGACATTAAAGTTTGCATTACCTAGTAATCGGAGAATTTATGCGATTTAATACACATTTTTTGAGAGTTTACATTAAGCAGGGATCACACGGTTTATACATTTGACAGTCACAGAGTGCTGTTGTCTAGAAATTTTTATCGAGAATGAGTTTAGTTCAATAACAACTTTCCTAACAACACGTAACTTCCATGTAACGGTGAAAATGGCCAAACCTGTACAAATGTACAAATCGTGTGATCCCTGGTTTAGAATGCTGATTACATATTATTTAGTAATAGAATCTAAAACCCATAAGAAATGCATTACATTATTTATCACGCATGTACCGCATTACTACTTTTCCCACTGGGTTATACGTATATCATCGCTTGGCGCTCAATACCTCGTATCCGCTTAATGCAATACCACGTATGAAGTGGCGTAGAAAAAATTTTATTTTGGTTACCATGCCTCAATGCTTCCCTACTTCAAAAATTTAATAGTGCATAGTAGAAGCTCATATTTAGTAAGTTTAGTTAGGAAACCTTTCAAAAGTTTTGAAGAAAATAAGTTTCTTCGCTCTCTAGTGTAATTTTCGGACTATCTTTTACGTGGTAGTGCATTTAGCGGATACGAGGTATTGCGCGCCAAGCAATGATATGCGATGTTTACGCTCTTTAAGCACCTACTCACTCTCTGCCCAAGCCTGGTAAAAAGCAATAAAAAAGAAGGAAATAAGTACGAGTATCATGCAAATTCAAAATGGTTGAATTTGACTTGAAAAAAGTTTCTTTTGATTTGAAAATGGTTTAATTTGGCTTGAAAATGGTTTAATTTTAATTGTAAATGGTTTCATGTGATATGAAAAAGGTTTCAGTTGATTTAAAAAAAGTTTCCTTTGGCTTCGAAAGGGTTTCATTTGACCGGAAAATGCTATATATAATACGCGAAGGTATTTGTTGTCCAGCACAAAAGATTTGCACCGATCGTTCGATTTTCAAAAAAAGGGGTGTCAAATTAAAGCGCTTGGCCCCTAGATGTGCAAACGGGTTTATATTTTCGAAAAGAGTTACCACCTGTTGAACTATTAAATTCAAATTATTTAATAATCGATGCAATCATATCCGCACCGTTCGTTCGGTTTTCAAAAAATTTGTTGTCAAATTAAAGAGTTTAGGCTGTAGATGTGCAATAAAGTTTTACGTTTTCGAAAATAAGTTGCCACCTTCCAAATTTGAAATAAAAATTATTTAAAAAGTTAGGTAATCCAATCATTTAAAAAGGTGTTTCAGTCGGAATGGTTTTGAAAAGCTTTGTTTCTTAACTTACCTGTAGGGGGGTTGCCACCTGTTCAAAAAATCAAATTCAATTTGAGTTAAGGGAATTATGTAATAGAAATATGTATCACCATACGCGCGCCAATTGATTGAAAGGAGTTTCAGAAGGTAGTAGCTTTTAAATATTTTGAAGAGGGTTGCCAACTGTTTAAAAAGTTGAATTTGGTTAAATTACACTCAAGTTATATAAATTACTTACCGGTCACGGATACGCGAGGCTTCGCCACGCTCTGAATGTATGTATATACATATGTGTACATTTATGTATTTGGAGAAAGAAATCACATGCCATCATGCACTTCGTTTATTATATACATCAAAAATCTTGTCTAAATCCGTTCAGTAGCGTGGTTAAAATATCTCGCCTTTCCTTTATATTATGTATAGAAGATAGTAATTTCAAATAGGTGGAAACCCTACTCAAAAAACTTAAAGTTTTTGTACATGTTTTGTACAAAGTTTGTTTGTTTTGTTTGTACAAAGTTTTTTAAGATAGGGCGTTTTCGAACTGGCTACCGAGATAGGTCGATCTTCCACTCAGCAGTCGATATGTGGTTGGATTTTTGAGATGAGCATTGTTCCATACAGCGCATATATAATATATATGTATATATTTAATTAAATTTAAAAAAAGTTCATAAGGCTCTAAAACATTTACCTTGTTTATACCTACACAAGAACCGCATTAACCAAAAACCGATTGGACTCAACATATATCTCTTCTTATTCAAAAGTACACAAAATCTGCTATTTTTATACGACATTTTTTAATAAATAATTTGCGCAGTTGACCCATATATGTAATACTCTTATATTGGCAGTAAGAGCTAGTACCGTCCGAAAACACTACAGTACAGATATATCAATAAACACGTACGAAAGAAAAGGAACACATACGTTTATAAATAAACATGTACACAACACATATACAAAAACGGCACTCAAGTACACAATACATTGACAAAAACAGTACTAGACTGTCTCGCTCTTATTTCGGAATGCTTACACATTGAGAAGTTAGCTTACTGCCAATATAGAAGTATTACATACATATATGGGTTGACCGTAATGGAAACAAAAAATAATTGTAATTTATAATAACAATGATTCAAATTTAAAACGGGCTATGCAAAGAAAACCAGCCTATTTTCACTTCACGTCAAATGAATTATGCGTTTATACTTGATTTCTAACTGATGTGAGAAACAAAAAACCCATTTTAAAACAAATTCAATGAAGTCAATTCAATTCAATTGCAATTTCAACGCGTTTTGAAATTTTGTTTATGCATCCATTTTGAATCACAGCGAACTGGGTCAAAGCGCTTTATGTGTCGGTATAAACAAGGTAATTATTAATTAACTTATTCGACTTTTATTTTATTGATATGAGCATTTTATTCTAAAGAATTTTTTCTCAAATAAACTCTTTTTATAGATTTTTAGTGTAATTTTACGTTTATATTTCTTATCAAATTTTGCAAGAAATAGGCTTTGTGGCATAGCGAATAGCCATTGGCATTAACAAGTTTTGTAAGAAATTCAGCTTGTAAGGACCGCGGACTCCGATAAGTAACTAACAAACGTATAATTTGTATCAGTTTCTGCATGCTCGCACCTACGGCCTTTAATGTGTCTGGCAAGCTGAAAGAACTATCGAAACGGTCTGGCAAGTGAGGAAACATCTTTTGATAGTTCCCCAAGTGACATATATAAAAATCAGCTTTTATACTATTACGAAAGTATAACTACAATTTATCATGGTTTAAGGGTGTCTGTCAGGGGGTAGGAACAATGCTAAGTGTGTGGCAATTAACGACGCAGTTTCTAATATTATTACGAATAAAATATATAAAAACTGACCTTTACACTATAACGAATTTGAGATGCTTTTAAATAGAGGTGCAAAACTATCGATAGTCAGACCATCGATAGTTTTCGATATTATTTTCAAAACTATCGATATATCGTCGATAGTATCGTATTTATATGGTTTTGGCTCAATTTTCGTATGAAGATTTCCTTAAGAATATATTTCGAAACTACGTTTGGATATTCTTGTAAACTACTCTACACTTTTTTTAATTGTTTAACCGTTAAGTTAGAAGTAAAGTTATTGAAAATTTGAAATGAATTGAAATGGAAAAAAATTGGGCATACTGAAATTTTATATTTGTGGTTTTTGATATCCTCCGTCATATATAAGACATTCGTCAAGTAAATTTAAATTTTAGAAGAAGAAACCATTTTTTATCTGAGAAGCAATGGTTTTTATTTACCTTTTCTTAAATAGTAAATAGTGGTGCGTAGATAATATTGAAAGTTTTGGTATAAATTAATTTGTATCAGTTTTTTAGCGGTATTTTAAAAGATGCAAGGTTTTCCGTCATTTTCGAAATTTGACATTACTCTTTTAAAAAAGTAGCAACCAAATTTTTAGTTCAACTTGGATGTTTAGGAGAAATGAAAAGAAAAGAAGAAATAAAACTAAAATAAATACTGAATCACATGTCTGTCGGACTATCGATAGGACCAAAAAACAATCGATAGTAGGGAAAAATAAAAAACATCGATACTATCGATAGTGCCATCGATAGTTTTGCACCTCCACTTTTAAACACCTTTACTACCTGCTACCTGCCAAAGCCACCAGTATCCAAATTTCATAGGCTGGGTTCGTTATTACCTATGTTGGGGGCATACTTAGAGAAGATTTCAGCCTTTATAAAATAACTAAGGTCTGTTCGTCGCTGGCTCTTGCTTTATAATTTTTTTCGCTCAAAATGAATTAACCGACATGCCATGAAAAGTCAAAATAGGGCATAATTATGCGATATATGTCTCAAAAGAGTAAACAATATAAAGACTTGGCTTCCACATTTTTGTTAAGTGTTTGGTACAGTTTGTGCGTTTTGATAGAATTAGGATACCGCTTTACGGGTCTATTCTGCGCTGGTAACATGAATTTTGTAACCGGTAAGAAAAGTGTCTGTCAATTTTAAAAACTTTTTCGCATTCTTTGCTCATTTGTATCCAGTAAATTTCGTTACCATCTCATAAGCTGGTAACAAAATATTGCCCCGTGAAATATGCAATACAGGAATTTCCACAAATCTTCATAGCTGAATTGCTGAATATTTTCACCGCATTACANTAAAAATCAACGAAATTTGCTGGCAACTTCAGACTTGCACTTTATTAATTGGCTCAAAAGGTACATTTTCAAAATTTTTCTAAAAGATCTGATTGGAAAATGTGACCTGATGAAAGAGCCTCCCAGCCAATAATTTTGTGCAGCACTGTACTTATGNTTACAACGTACCTAGAGTCGCGGTGATAAGAAGTGGTAACATTTTTTGGTAATAAAATTTTCCGGTCACAATATCTTCGGTAACGTGCCGAATAGACCTGTTAGAAAACCTTTTCCGCAATTTTTGGATGTTTCAACGTACGCCGNCTGAGAGAAAGAAGTTTAGAATTAAAAAAGCGTGCTAAATTAAAAAAATACGCATATGAAAGAGCACCAACCCAACTCGTAATACATTTAAGTATGCAAATTTTAGTATTTAGTATAGAAATATTCAATTCAAATACGCCCATATTAAAATGAAACGATTTGCAATTACCGATTGCTTTTTCATGATTAAGTTAAAAAATATTTAAATACCATGCTGGTTGTAATGGGAATTGAACCCTGACCCTCTGGAAATTAGCAAATTGTGGCAAGCATCTTCCCGCACTAAGCCACAGCCAGACATGTAAATGTGCATTTAAATGTTGAGTTTGAATCAAAACCTCAGTGAATTCATAAAANTTTTTTTTTTAATTTTGTGAGTTAGCTTTCAGTTACACCCCCACAACAAAGTTTAAATTAAACCTTTCATTAAGTTTCGACGTAAGTGCAAATGTGACACACATTGTTTACGTCGAAAGAAAAAAGGGCTATTAATATTATTGGTAA
Organism: Rhagoletis zephyria; assembly: GCF_001687245.7. Classification (NCBI taxonomy): domain Eukaryota; kingdom Metazoa; phylum Arthropoda; class Insecta; order Diptera; family Tephritidae; genus Rhagoletis; species Rhagoletis zephyria. The sequence continues at coordinate 41,376 of NW_016160091.1, read as the reverse complement.
CTTTTTAGTAATATTTCTCAAATTGTTTGGTAACATTTTCTCCAAGCTTGTGGCAATCTTGATCCATATTATAGAAGATGAGCACAAAGCTTAATATATATTTTTTGAATCCCTCTTCACATTATTCTCGCCTACTCTACTTCGCCCTTTCAAGTAAAATTGTCATTGCACATTCTTCTCTAAATCGGACCATCATGGCACTTTTTTACAGGCTAACCTAATATTCGCGGATTGCGCTTTGGTACGCACGCCGTCGAATTTTTTTTTTTGCGTCACCCGAATTTGGCTGCGTGCGTTTGCATTTGATTTCATTGAGCGAAACGTCAAATCAAAATGTCACGCAGGACAAAAAATGGGAATTGAGTTATGGCGATTTCGTTTCTACAAAAAATGTTGCCTTCTCATGGGGTAGCCAGTTTTTTCNGAATATTTTGGTATATAAATAATATATTGTTCATAAAAAAATAAGAGTGTTATTCATTTCAACATAAGTGTACACATTAGGGCTGATGATACCCGGGCACCCGGGTAAATCGGGTAATGCCCGGGTTACTCGGGTACCCGATAACAGGGTAATTACCCAGATAACCGGGTAATATACAAGTAAATCAAACACGGTNTTTTTTTTTTTGCGTCACCCGAATTTGGCTGCGTGCGTTTGCATTTGATTTCATTGAGCGAAACGTCAAATCAAAATGTCACGCAGGACAAAAAATGGGAATTGAGTTATGGCGATTTCGTTTCTACAAAAAATGTTGCCTTCTCATAGGGTAGCCAGTTTTTTCATGTGCGAAATCAGTACGTTAGACTTTTTCATGCTAAAAAAATCAGTACTTTTCAGTACATTTTTGTTCAAAGCAAAATTATGAATGCAAGTAACTAGGGCTGCCAGATATCTCTGTTGCCAAACCGAGACACTTTAGGGAGGACCTCTCGCTGNCGGATTCCTTAAGCACGTTGCTCAATATTGCAATGTTAGCGTTGCGTTTCTGTCGCTTGTTGATTACATAGGCTAATACGACAACAACAAAAAAGGCAATTGTAAGGGCGTAAGCTAGAAGCCATTGGGACGAGTGTGTTTCCACAAATCCCCTCAACGATGCAATATGTTGCAGATTATTTTGGTTAATATTGTGCAGGTATGGAAGTGACAAGAATATAGTATGGTTTGTCAGGTTCAAGAATTGCGCGGGTGCGGCCTCAGGATACGCGCGTACTATCTTTCGCCAATTGATGTACGTGGTGCCATTAATGGTAACATTCTCTGTAAACTTTATCATAAATGTTCCATTCAAATTTACTGGGGGAGAATTTTCTTCACGAACTTCGACCAATTTATCGTTTATAACAACTAAGCCGTCGTCAATTTCTTTTACTGGGTCGATATAGTCTGCTGTAATAGTCTGGCAGGATGCTGGGCGTTGGCTTAACAAATTTAAAACACAAGAGCTATTTACATTTGAAACTTGACAAAATATAGTTGACAATGAGTTTTTACAATTCACAAGTTGTTGATATTTACTGTTACACTTGGACACTATACCAGTCTATCATAATTGATTAACATTTATTTACAACGGGCTTAATTCTGATTTTCTTACAATTCTGTTCTACTATTGGATATTTAATTATGAAATAAATATATATGGTCATAGTTTTGTAAAATTTTTAATTTTGAGACTGTTAATAAATCGCTTATTGTGATATTTGTAGAGTGCTCAGTGATTAGTAAGTTTTTAACCTCATCACTATTTAACAATTTTGGGTTGATTAACTGTATCTTCCCTNGCAATATGTTGCAGATTATTTTGGTTAATATTGTGCAGGTATGGAAGTGACAAAAATATAGTATGGTTTGTCAGGTTCAAGAATTGCGTGGGTGCGGCCTCAGGATACGCGCGTACTATCTTTCGCCAATTGATGTACGTGGTGCCATTAATGGTAACATTCTCTGTAAACTTTATCATAAATGTTCCATTCAAATTTACTGGGGGAGAATTTTCTTCACGAACTTCGACCAATTTATCNACTGGGTCGATATAGTCTGCTGTAATAGTCTGGCAGGATGCTGGGCGTTGGCTTAACAAATTTAAAACACAAGAGCTATTTACATTTGAAACTTGACAAAATATAGTTGACAATGAGTTTTTACAATTCACAAGTTGTTGATATTTACTGTTACACTTGGACACTATACCAGTCTATCATAATTGATTAACATTTATTTACAACGGGCTTAATTCTGATTTTCTTACAATTCTGTTCTACTATTGGATATTTAATTATGAAATAAATATATATGGTCATAGTTTTGTAAAATTTTTAATTTTGAGACTGTTAATAAATCGCTTATTGTGATATTTGTAGAGTGCTCAGTGATTAGTAAGTTTTTAACCTCATCACTATTTAACAATTTTGGGTTGATTAACTGTATCTTCCCTAAGGTGACTGAATACAGAGCTGATTCTATTTCGTCTATTAACGCTCTGTTCCTTGTTGATATCAGTTCAAATAGGTGCCCCGTGTCAAGCTCATGTGTTTTTGTTGTGCTAATTGTTTTGTTTACAGTATCAGTTAAGTGGTTTATTTTAACTTGGAGCTGGCTATTAATGCAAATCTGTTGCTCATTTGCTTCGATCAAAGAGTCCGTTCGTGTATGAAGTTGGTTGAAGTCATCGAAATCGGGAATTCCCGCTACATATTTGAGAGCAGTTGCCAAGAAGTTAATGCTCCGGGAATGTCGGTGGTGAATTCTTTATGAATCTAGTAGTCATAATATGCGGTCTATGTCCAGCTGCACTGTTTTGCTAATGTGGGACTGTGGAAAGTTCTCCAGAAGGTCGTGCGTTTCTTCGACGATGTTCTCGTAAATGGTCAAATTTAGGTGGTGTATGATATGGTTATATTGGCTATAGATGGCAACCTCTCCATCCGATATAGGGATGTAAACTGAGTGAGTATTAAAAATTTCCGACCGCGCTAATGCAGCTGCCGTTAGAATCAGGAACCTATTAATAAAAAAAATTATCTTAGATTACCTTTATGAATTCTCTTGCCGTCAATAAGGACTGTGGTTCGCAAATCTTTTTCCACTATTTTTTCTGTGTATAGTTTACTGAGTTTATTACCCAGTCTTCTATTAGATTTTAGAAAAACCTTTTCGCCTGGCTTAAAAATTTTAGTTTGCCTATTTCTGTTGTGGTAGCTAAGTTCAGAGTTTTGCGCTTTTATTAATTTGTTTTTAATTCCGTCCAAGTATTTTGATGATGCGGAGTGAATTATGTCGATGGGCCGTTGCCCTGTTATGGAGTGTATTGTCCTGTTGTATTTGTAATTCGCGAGTAGAATAAGATCGTTCATGTAATTTAGTCCCTGGCTTAGTTTAATACACCAGCTGATTTCCGAAAGAGTTCCGTGAAATCGTTTTATCTGTCCGTTCGTTGTGCTATGGTGTGGTGGTGTCGTAAATATCGAAATATTAAAATGATCTCTTAGCAAGGATTTTATTGTCATAGAGTTTAGTGACTTTTCGTTATCACAAACAAGGCTTTTAGTGTCTTTGAAAAAGTTCATAATTCGTATCAAGGGTTCCTTTATATCGACTATTGACCTAGAGGGAATAGACTGAACTACAGAAAATTTTGAGAATTTTTCTATGCAAGTTATGTAATGCTTATTATCCGTTGAAAAAATATCCACATGTAGAATTTCTCCGGGCTTGTTAGGGATTGGCGCCCTTCCCATTTCAGGGTTTGGCGGGTGGCGCTGATATTTCGCTTCCTGGCAAATTTTGCAATTAAGTAAAATTTCTTTTAACATTTTGCGCATGTTTGGAAAATAATAGTCTCTTAAGACTTGCTTCATATTTTCTTTAAGATACCGATGAGCTCTATTATGTTCCGCGTACAGAATTTATTTTTGATCATCCTCGTTAAAGATGTCAGTTACCAAATTTTTTGTATGCACGAATTTGACAGATGCAAAATCAGCTTTAACTCTGTTTTGAATTTTTTCTAATACAGATAGGTCGCATAGCAATCCATTGGTAACGTTGGGATAGATGCAGTCCTTTAATTGATCAGAAACATTGTCTATATTCTGAAAAATGATATAGTGCCTGATGCGTGATTGGAACAGAATTTTTGTGGTTTTTAAATCNGTTAAAGATGTCAGTTACCAAATTTTTTGTATGCACGAATTTGACAGATGCAAAATCAGCTTTAACTCTGTTTTGAATTTTTTCTAATACAGATAGGTCGCATAGCAATCCATTGGTAACGTTGGGATAGATGCAGTCCTTTAATTGATCAGAAACATTGTCTATATTCTGAAAAATGATATAGTGCCTGATGCGTGATTGGAACAGAATTTTTGTGGTTTTTGAATTTGTATCTCCACTTTCGAGAACAATCTGATTTACGAATGAATTGATCGGGTTCGCAGCCGTGGAAATTACTTCTGTGGACGATTCTTCACTGTGAACAGTCTCGCCGTCTGAGTGAGACATGGCTTTTGGTTCTAACCAACGCGTCTGCGACAACGTTTTCTTTGCCTGGTTTGTAATGAAATTTAGGGGAGAACTCTTCCACGAAGGCTCTTCACCGCTTCAATTTCGGATTTTTATCCGATATCAAAAAAGTGAGCGGTTGATAGTCGGTAAAGATGTTGATATTGTTTGCCCCATATAGATAGTTTCTAAGTTTCTGAAAGGCCCAGACAATCGCGAGAAGTTCTCGCTCATTTGTAGCATAGTTTTCTTCTGTTTGCGACAAAGTGCGCGATATCATAGTGATGGGTCTGCCTCCTTGTGAAAGGACTGCACCCAAGGCGTGAGATGACGCGTCTGTGGTCAGCTCGAAAGGCTTTTCGTAGTCGGGATAAAGAAGGAGAATGTCCTCTGAAGACAGAATATTCTTGATTTGAGTTGGTGCCAATTGTTCCATTTTCGCCCCGTAGATATTTTGTGAGGGGTTTGGCAATCAGTGCATAGCCTTTAATAAAGCGCCTATAGTAGCTAGACAAGCCTAAAAAGGAACGCAATGCGCGGAGTGTTTTCGGAACCTCGTAGTTGATTATGTCTTTTACTTTATCCTTTGATGTTCTATTGCCATCTTTCGAGACAACAGATCCTAGAAATTCAACCTCCGATTTAAAAAATTGAGATTTTCCAAGGAGACCTTCATGTTGGCTGAATATAATTTTTCAAGCACTCGGTCTAATTATACCATCACGCAAGAGATTGTTAACCTCCTCGTTAACGAATTCAGAGGCGGCCATTGGATACGGGTGTGATTTGGAGTAAACTGGGTCATCATTGCTTGTTCTGACGGTTGCCACAATATTTGTGTTGAACGGCAAGGACTCATTTGGGTCAGAAAAAACGGCAGCGTATCTCACTTTTAATTGTTCAATATCCCCATTTGCGATTATACTGTTAACATCGCTACAATGAAAATACATTAGCTTTTCTGAACCGTTTACATGAAAATTCCCTTTCTAATATCCAATCTAGCATCTATCTTTCGAAGGAAGTCGTAACCAATTATACCGTCAAAGGTCTTGGGCGTAGGTAAGATAAAGAAATCGGAGTTAGTATTGAAAATATTTATGGTGCACTTACTGGTAATTTTATCAGTGCCATGAATGGAGCTAACTAAAAATGGGGAGGAAATAGGTTTTATACCCTTCCAGTTTGCATTTTTTACATAATTTTTTGACGCACCCGTGTCCACTAGAAATTTTTGTGGTTTTCCTTCGAATGCCCTGCTAACATATGGTAGCAGGGATCTACCCCTAAAAAATTGATCTCGTCGGATACTTTCTCTAGATCTGCACCATCGGTATAACTGTTTTCGTTGTCTGCACCGTCGTCATATCTGTCTGGCTGGTAGTATTAGTCGGCAACCTCGTAATTTTCGGTTGAAGGATATTGTTCTAAATGGTTTAAGCGTTGTATCTTGTTATTATTGAAACGATCGCTATCGCGTTGCCTTTTTTGCGCTAGCTGCATATCGGAGCTCTTTGGGAATTGATTCCCAAAGGCTGTCCTACCTGAACGAAAAGCTTGAGGGTTAGAAGTAGGTCGCGGCGGAGCTAATTGCGGTGTGGAAAGATCGTTGGGCTTATCATTTCGTTGGGCGACCCGGAATCTAGAGAGGCTCGGGTCTACATCCATAGGAGTTGGTCGTGGTGGTGGTGGTCCGCTTGGTTGGCTAGGAAATGGTACAGGAAATGGCCAGAGGCATTCTATTAAGATTGCGTGCTTGCAAACTAAAGTCCGGAAATCTACTATCGGAAAATTTGTGTGTAGCTCCTGTGCGAGTGCTAAGGCTGACGCCATGTCTGATGGTCTTGACGAAAATAAAATATCGCAGAGTGACCGATTCTGTCCCGATATGAATACCCGTAACGCGTCTTGGCGGTACTTCGCATTTAACGATTCCAAGACATCCTTGTTTTGATAGGACATCAACGTTTTGTTAATTATTGCCGTTAATTTTTTCTCCACTTCCTCATAGAATTCAGTTATTGCCAGCTTTCCTTTAAGAAGAGTTGACATTTCCTGTTCTAGTATGTAGACCGGTTTCTTGTCCCCGTATGTCAAGTCGAGCCTAGCTATAATAGCTTTGAAGTTATCACACCTGACTGTCGAGTCGATTGTCACCTCCCGATATTCTTCAACCTGAGATGGTCTCTCTATCTCTGTGATCCTAGGTGTCAATGCGTCCACTGTCGATTGAAACTCCCGTCTTGTCTGTTCCGTTGCTGACTGAACAGCGGCACTCATTAAGGTGCGAATGGTATTTTCGTCCATGTCGAGTCACTTTGTTTCAAAATTTACTTTTCTCTTAGTAATTTAATTTCCATCTATCTATCTATCTATGTTTCTTAATTCTATGGAGCACTCTACTTACATGCTAAAGTAATTTTTTCCAGGTCCTTTATTCCGGTAGGGGGAGACGGCGTATTCGTCCTGTCCCTCGTAGGCTACGCCTCGGCTTGGCATGCAAGACCTCAATTTTTATTAAAAGAAAAAAGTTTGCTTTTAAGCTTTTTTGAGTTTTTTTTACAAGGTACGTATGCCTTTTTTTTGTTGAATTAATCACTTCAGCTGTTTTTATTTCATTATACATTTTTTCAAGTTCTTTAGGCCACTGATTTAAGAGATTTTATTTCGTGTTTAGTTTTTCGTAAGGCACGTACGACTTTTTTGCACTACTAGTCTTTAATTTGGTTTTTTTTTTTGAAGTTAATAAATTTTCCTCTTATAACTTATTTGTATGGTTGGTCCGAACCCACGGCCATGGTCGCGTATCCTTTTACGAGGATATTTTTATGTAGCCCCACGTTGGGCGCCAGTAAATCAAACACCGTATTTTGGTTTGATAATTTTTATTTCCCTTGCTAAACAAGGGCAGCCGATAATGCCAATACAATACAACTGATTTTAGCGGTGCCTGCACCTGAATTCCTAACTCCCTAACTGCCAACACCTCACGTGGACTGCCGTGTGACTCTTCTTTGCTGAATCTGCGATTCCCACGATTTTGGACCGCAGGTCTTCGTTGTTGCTGACAAGCGCTTCCATTGTTATGGCTGCGTTACCTGAGCAGCAGCTGCGCTTTTTATTTTTACTGATGTAGTTGTTTGCGCTGCGCTTACGGATTTTGTTCAGTTGTTGTGTTGCCTACTCTTTATGTTATTTTGCTTTATTATTGTGGCTGCCTACTGCAGTATGTTAACTTACATAAAGTTTATTATTTAAAATTTTTCGTACATGTGTACATTAGACTGCATCACTCCCCATACACAAAAAAATCGGTGCTGTGTTTCCATTGGAATTATAAAATATATTATATTTTAAGTCTTCCACCAAAATATTTGGGAAAAATAATAAGATTTACGTGAGCTGGACCGATTAAAAATACCTCCGAAAACGAAGTTTTTTATGAATATTTAAGAATAGTTTCTTAAATTTTTTTTTTTTAAATCTCCTCAAATCGGTATAAGCTTAAAAAATGTGCATACAAATATTTAAAATAAAGTAAAAAAAATTTCAACGGAATCGTAATAATGGGATTTTTGATGCTGTTTTTTAACTTTTTTCAAAGATTGGTATAGGAATCTGAAGACGAAAGCGAGACGCATTTGCCGCAATAAGAAGAGGGAGGCCGAAATACGTGAGTGCGAAGAGCTTGAAATGCAGGCCGACAGGAAGAATGCCAGAAAATTTTACCAGAGAGTTAGGCGATTTACGGAAGGTTTAAAGACCGGGGCGTACTCCTGTAAGAACAATAATGGCGTCCTAGTAACTGATGTCCAGAGCATACTTAAATTATGGAGGGAACACTTTTCCGCCCTACTAAATGGTAGCAGCACGGAAAGTTGCGGAGAAGAAGAACCCGAGCCCGCAGTCGATGATGACGGAGTTCCACCGCCTGACTATGACGTGCGTATAGCAATAACGCGGCTGAAAAACAACAAAGCCGCTGGAGCTGACAGCCTGCCAGCTGAGCTACTCAAGTACGGCGGCGAGGAGGTGATAAGGTGCATGCATCAACTCTTGTGCAGAATATGCTCAGATAAACGCATGCCCGACGACTGGAATTTTAGTTTGCTCTGCCCAATCCACAAGAAAGGTGATCCCGCCATTCGCGCCAACTACAGCGGGATCAGCCTTCTAAGCATAGGTTTCAAGGTCTTGTCGAGCGTATTGTGTGAAAGACTGAAGCCCACCGTCAATGAACTGATTGGGCCTTATCAGTGTGGCTTTAGACCTGGCAAATCCACCATAGACCAGGTATTCACAATACGCCAAATCTTGGAAAAGACTCGCGAGAAAAGGATCGACACTCACCACCTATTTGGCGACTCTAAAGCCGCTTTTGACAGCACTAAGCGAAGTTGCCTATATGTCTGAATTTGGCATCCCCTCAAAACTCATACGGCTGTGTAAAATGACGTTGAGCAATACCACCAGCTCCGTTAGAATTGGGAAAGACCTCTCTGAGCCGTTCGCCACAAAACAGGGTTTCAGACAGGGCGACTCCCTTTCATGTGATTTCTTTAATCTGATGTTGGAGAAGATAATATGAGCTGCAGAACTGACCCGCTCAGGAACAATTTACTACAAGAGCGTGCAATTGCTGGCTATGCCGATGACATCGACATCATCGGTAACAAAAACCGCGAAGTCTGTTATGCCTTTTCCAAGTTGGATAGGGAAGCAAAGCGAATGGGTCTGGTGGTAAACGAGGACAAAACGAAGTATCTTCTGTCATCAAACAAATAGTCAGCACATTCGCGCCTTGGCACCCACGTCACTGTTGACAGTTACAGTTCCGAGAAAGTAGAGAATTTCGTTTACTTGGGAACCAGCATAATAACAATGTCAGCATTGAAATCCAACCCAGAATCACTCTTGCCAACAAGTGCTACTACGGACTGAGTAGGCAATTCAGGAGTAAAGTCCTCTCTCGACGTACGAAAACCACGCTCCATAAGTCACTCATCATGNTATGTCTGAATTTGGCATCCCCTCAAAACTCATACGGCTGTGTAAAATGACGTTGAGCAATACCACCAGCTCCGTTAGAATTGGGAAAGACCTCTCTGAGCCGTTCGCCACAAAACAGGGTTTCAGACAGGGCGACTCCCTTTCATGTGATTTCTTTAATCTGATGTTGGAGAAGATAATATGAGCTGCAGAACTGACCCGCTCAGGAACAATTTACTACAAGAGCGTGCAATTGCTGGCTATGCCGATGACATCGACATCATCGGTAACAAAAACCGCGAAGTCTGTTATGCCTTTTCCAAGTTGGATAGGGAAGCAAAGCGAATGGGTCTGGTGGTAAACGAGGACAAAACGAAGTATCTTCTGTCATCAAACAAATAGTCAGCACATTCGCGCCTTGGCACCCACGTCACTGTTGACAGTTACAGTTCCGAGAAAGTAGAGAATTTCGTTTACTTGGGAACCAGCATAATAACAATGTCAGCATTGAAATCCAACCCAGAATCACTCTTGCCAACAAGTGCTACTTTGGACTGAGTAGGCAATTCAGGAGTAAAGTCCTCTCTCGACGTACGAAAACCACGCTCCATAAGTCACTCATCATGCGCGTGCTGGTATATGGCGAAGAAGCATGGACAATGACAACATTCGATGAGGCGGCTCTTAGAGTATTCGAGAGAAAGATTTTGCGAAAGATTTACGGGACTTTACGCGTTGGCTACGGCGAGTACCGCACACGATGGTACGATGAGCTGCATAAGCTTTACAACGACATCGACATAGTGCAGCGAATTAAAATACATTGGTTCCGTTGGCTTGGCCATTTTGTTCGAATGGACACCGATGCTCCAGCTCTGAAAGTATTCAGCTCGGAACCCGCTGGTGGTAGCAGAGGAAGAGGGAGGCCCCCACTGCGATAGAAAGACCAGGTGGAGAAGGACTTGGCTTCACTTGGCGTTTCCAATTTGCGTCAGTTGGCACAGAAAAGAAACGACTGGCGTGCTTTGTTGAACCCGGCCAAAATCGCAAAAAGGCTTAATACGTTTTTTCTCGAATGCTTATGGCCACAGATATACCTTTTCACCATATGGCATGGAAGATTTTTATAGATTTTCCTATGTACATGCATTTTTAAATAGTCAAAGTTTTCTTAATTGATTCAAATTGGCAAACGTCAAGCTGTGAAGTTCTACTTATTTGTGCCTTGATTGGTCTTTGTATTTTGCAAAGTTTATTGTGCTAATTTTGAGTAAAAGTTGCTATAAAAAGTGCCTACGAGCATCTTAGTGTGATAATAACCGAAGCTAAGTGAAAGTTTTGTGATTTTTGTGGTTTTTATTAAATTTAATTAAATTTCACTAGCTTACATCTAATCTTGCCGAGTCATTTGTTGTTATCATTGTTGTTGTTATTCCTTTGTAGTTAACTGAGATCGTTTCTATTTTTGCACATTTCTTTTTGCTCTTTTTGTTTACTTCGTTTAGTATTTCTTGTCACAGCTGTTTGCGCTGCGTTTATTAAGTGTCACACGGAACATTAAAGCTTACATCAGCCAGAAGAGACGGACTTGAAATTGAGCCTGTCAGTAATTTAACCATAAAAATGATACCAAGCATTTCCCTGCGACTGGCAAGTGTAGGAAGGTTAATAAGTTTTAAGCGACTCGTATAAGGTGGAAGACTATATTGAGAATCCCATCGGAAATTTCTTAAAGCAAAAAGTAGGAATTGTTTTTGAATTGATTCTATCTTGTCTGAGTAAATTTGATACCTTGGTTTCCAAACCACCGAGCCGTATTCCAGAATCGGCCTAACTAATGTTGTAAACAGGGTTTTAGTGATATACGGGTCACTAAATTCTTTTGACCATCGTTTCACAAATGCAAGTACACCTTTAGCC
>NW_016160091.1:28206-29736 GCF_001687245.7 Rhagoletis zephyria | reverse complement strand
CTTTAAGAGACAAATTAAATAAGGCTGTTAACGGCTCATAGAGATAATCAGCACATTGTACGGTATCTAAGCATTTAAAAGATTTAAATACATTTTCGTAATGTTTAAATTTTTCGGTCAGTACCGACAACTCTCTCCCTACCTCAGAAAACCCATTTCTGGTTTGCCTAAACAACTTAAAGAGATCAACTTCGGTTGACCTGCACTTTAAGCAAGACCAGCGAAGACCTTTGCCATCATTAATAGCGTCCAGAATTCTTCCTGTCAAACCAGCACATTTTAGATGGCAAATACCATAGACACTAAGAGGCAGATGTTTTGATTGCAGTATCAGATACACCAAGATATAAGCTAGTAATAAGAAGCAAGTTAAACAAATTCAGAGCTGATGTATTTAGCTTAAAAATATATGTAGCGAACAGTTTGAGTATCACTGTAATCACGCGTATCAAGACACTTTTGTCCCATATTTCTGAAAGCTTGTAAAACCAATTTTGAATTGCACGACCCACTCCGTTGCTTATGCCAGGATTTTAACTCTCATTCCAGCACGTTTGATATATCAGATCCGCTTTTCAGCATTAAGAAAGCGATACTCTCCTCTCTCAATAAGTGAATTATTGACATAAATACATAAAATCAGCTGATGAATTTAGTTCTGTAGCTGAACAGTTTTAGATCTCGACACTTAACAAACTCCTGCCTATCGTGACTCGGCACAAAAATTTAAAATATTGGTTCCGTACGTCATGCGGACTGCGCCCCTCGTGCGGATGGGCGGGAATGGAGGGTAAAAACCGTTGGGATATTATTATTATTATTATTATAAATTACTTTTAATATGAAGTTCACTTTAAATAATGTTAATTAGAACCCGGTTTCTCTCTTTGTGGGAGGAAGCAAACTTTATACTTAAGATCCTCTCAGTTGCTTAGTTTGAGTGTGGTATTGAAAAAAAATAATAAATTAAAAATTACATATATTTTCAAACTGTGGAACAGTGTTGCCAGAACTTTTTGGACGAATCGTCTAAATTGGCAAATAAAACCGGCTAAAAACGGCTAAAATGTTTAAACTAAATTTCACATGATTTATTTAAATAAATCACCAGTAAAAAGACTATTTCTTGGAGAGAAGTTACAAATTCGAGCCGGAAAAAATTTTGCCAGCAAGAATTTGCAATTAGGAAAAACATATGATTGTGGCACATGGTTGGATTTTTTGTCGACGATAATTTGATTAAATAAGTTCGTTAAATTTACAAATTTACAAACTGGAGCGATTTTAAAATGAAAAATCTAAGTTAATACTTGTTTACTTAATTAATTTAGTTAATTCCAATGATTTGAAAGGTACTCGGCAAAAAGAAACTATCTATTAATGTTACTATCTGATATTTTGAGTGATAATTCTCGCTGGATTTTCGACGAACAAACCTATTGTCTTCCCTACAAGGCCTTTTCAGACTGACCGATTCTCAATACACTCAAATAGAAACCAATACACATAAAAAACGCTGTAAAATTTCCC
>NW_016160091.1:926-27906 GCF_001687245.7 Rhagoletis zephyria | reverse complement strand
ACATATGTGTACATAGTGCTTGAAAATATAAATTTTTCCCTTACCTTAAGCCTTTGGGAGTGGGCAAAAATGATGTTTTGTAATTTAGGCAGAATTGCCTATCTGGGAAGACAATATCTACATGTAATAATTGTTCTGTTTGTTGGCACTATATCCAAACACAAACGCATCTTAAGTGTCTTAACAGTGAAACAATTTCTTATTTTCTAAATTTGCGAATATAACTTCACACTTAAAATTAAGACATTTATAACAAACATTTTATGAAGAAAATTCCTTCTTCGTTTAAAATAAAAATAAGCGAAATCGGGCCAATTTCATACAACCCCGCCTGACATGAAAATTTTCTCCACGATAAGTAGCCATTTCTAACAGATTTTGGGTCGTTTAGTCAAAAATGGAAACATATATACAAGGCAAATAACTAAATCGGCTAAAACGGCTAATTTTTTTATTCAAAACGGCTAACAAATCGGCTGCCGGCTAAATCGAAATTTCTCCGGCTGTTTTCTATCGCAACCGGCTAAATCTAGCCGGAAAACGGCTAAAATGGCAACACTGCTGTGGAACAGTACCACTATTTAAGGACTTCATCTAATAGTGAGGAATCATGCCTTAAATAAATTTTTTCAACTACGCAACAATTTTGAAATGCTCAGAACTCGCTAAAAAGAGTATCTAACTCTATGTCTTGTATGCAAAACTCTTTTACAATGTCAGTAAACTGGGTAAAAAGAGTTGTAAGTTATAAGCAAAAGCCATTCGAATACTCAAATTTGTTGTTATTAAACTGAAAGTTATTTTCGAGATAACTAGCAACACTCGCAAAAAAACCTCTGCCTTCTTTTTAAAAAATTTAGGCTCCATCATATTATCGCAACTGATACGTAACGACTCGGCGGTATGCCCATAAAACGATGGAATTTTTTGTTGTATTAATTTCTTGGGCATATAAAATATTATCTGAAACATGTCAACTATAATTAAATTACTTGTTTCTACTTTTTACAGTACTGTTTAACGAAGTTCCAACGTTATGTAAAAACCTTAAGAAAATCCTAAAGCATTTTGTTTGAATTGAAAATTCAGTACAAATCAGTACAAATTTTGAAAAATCAGGACATTAGCGTACTGATTGAAGAAATGAATAAAATCAGTACAAGAGTTGAAAAATCAGTACTGTACTGATATAATCAGTACGTCTGGCAACCGTACTTTCTCATCGCCCTCTTCTAAGGCACGGTGCACATTAGCGCGATACGATATGCTATGCGATATGCGATACGATACGCGATACGATACGCGATGCGACATGCGATGCGGCACGCAATACCATTTTGTGATAACTACACAAACTTTTGTGTCCTTATAAGCTTGTTAATGAGTTAAATAAGTTGCTTCTCAACCGAGTTTAGACCTTTCGAATGATGGGTCTATATTTATATCTATAAACTTTTAGAAAATTTAAGAGAAACGTATGTTTAATATCGAGTAAAACTGATATTTATTTTTACAAAGTCGGCTAAAAATTAAGTGAGATATTCAAATTTTCATGACAAATTATTTCAGAATATTGCTTTCACTACAAGGAGAAATCGGTGAAATCTGAATTAAAAAAAGAAGATTAGCAAACATTTTTGAGTTGTATAGCCAAAAATATTCTTTTTCTTATGAAAGGTTGAATAACTTCCCCCGATTTTTTAAAGTAAAAATAACTATATATTTAATGTTAATTTTGCATCAATTCAGGGGTAGTAAGTTGCTTTATAAAATAGAGGATAGAGATAAGGGAAAAAACATATACACTGAGGGAAAAAAATTTCAGAATTAAAAAAAGTGCTAAATAAAAAAAAAATACGCATATGAAAGAGCGAAAGAGCGACCCAAGTCGTTTTAAATTTGAGTACGTGCGTTATAAAATATGTGGTTGTGAAGTGCACAGATGCTTTTTCGTAACTAAGAAAAAAAATTTAATTTTAAGTTTCGTCCGATGGGAATTGAACCCGGACCCTCTTGGCTGCAACCAATTGTATTAAGCGTCTTTGCATACTCAGCTACAGCCATACATGTAAACGTGCTTTCAAATGTTGAGTTTGAATCAACATCATAGCGCGCGATTAGTGCATTATGTCCTACCATGTATGTGTGTATGTGTTGTCACCGCTGTGCATGCTTTTTATCCATATACTTTCTTAATTACATATGAAAAAGCATCCGAGACGTGCAAAACGCCATCCGTGCAGTGAAAAATGCCTCATTTTAATACAGGTGTATTTGAATTGAATACTTCCATTATACGTAGTGTATGTATAATGGAAAAATCCATTTCGTTAACACTTTTCACTAGATTTAAATACGAGCATTTTTAAATGGTAATCAAATAACAATTTTTTATTCTTACAACGCGTTTTTTTCTCAGTGTAAAAATATAACGAATAATCAAAAATAATTACCAACATACATACTTCATTCTTAATTATTTCTTAATTGTTTCTAAGTACTTTGATTACTATTTATTTGAATATTTGAAACAAAATAGTTAATCATTAACATTTAAACAAACACCAAATCTTTTTTGTTATCCAAAATCAAAAATAAATAGTTTTAAAATTATTGGATTCTATAAATTTCTTTTTAAAGATATGAAAACAAAGGCAAATAAGCCATCACGAAAAATATTCTTTTGTGCATTTTCCTGTGTCCTTGACCTCAGACGCTATATTTCTCAATGCCGAACTCATCATGTCTGTTCTACAGTAGTATTTAGTCGGTATAGTTCCATAAACATGTTTTTTTTATAAATTCGACTAAAAAATTTAGGATGATGATTCAGCCTGTGAAACGATCAAGCTTATTGCAAAAAATTCCTCGCAATACTAATCTCACCTCATTCAGAAAACCGCAATATTATATCGCAGCGGTGTCACACGTGCGATACGCATGCGATATGATATCGCATCGGTGTCGCTGTCGTGCAAGTGTGCACAGTTATCATCGCTTCCTACCAATTACCACGTACCCAACATGTCGATGTCGCATCCATATCGTATTGCATCGCATATCGTATCGCACCAATGTGCACCGTGCCTTGGTGTTTGTGCGTAGAGGGCAAAGAGAAGGTTACATTTTTCGGTAGAAACGAAATCGGCATTTGCTTCATACGCACGCCTTTCAATTTCGGTTGGTCCCATACAAGTTGTATGTGCATGAAATTTTTTTTTACAGAAAATTGGCGTCGTGCGTGAATATTAGGTTAGCCTGTTACTACGAAGGTTGAACTCATATCAATAGGAAATAATAATTAGTAAACACGTGTTATCAGAATGGAGTGCATTAAAAGTAATAAGAACAAACACGATACATTTTTTTTTGGTTGGGTGCGAATATACATTCGATTGGTCGCTTGGTGAAACAGATTATTTTTTGTGGAGCGAATGAGAATTGAATTCTATTTCTCAAAATTTGAATGCATTTTTCATTTCCATGCATTTATTTTAGTAACAAGCGTGAATGGAAATGTTGTGGTAGATCAATTCGATCTAAATATAATGAAAACTTGAAGATCGGAGGCATATTTACATGATGCCAGAAAAATGAAAATTTATCGATTGGCAAAAGATTTAAAACTGACCTGGTACATCGGGATATACATCAAATGCAATTGTAGCGGTTAACCCCTTCAGTCGAGCAAATGCTGCGCTACGTCAGGCGAACACGTGCTACAAATTTCGTTCTGAACTTTTCATTCAGTTTCTTTTGTTTCTAAAAAGTGTTTTCTAAATTTTTCATTGTGATTATTTTTTTTCTGAAAAACAGAATTTCTGAATTTTTTTCGTCTGAATTCATGGGCGAATCCGATCTTTATATACCCGGCGCAGGTATCAAATATCGTCGTTTCAACTTGCTCTAAACTACATTTGCATGATAAGCAGGGGGGTTTTCCCCGATTTCAAACTTTTTCGATAATATGCTGACTTAGACTAGGGTTGCCAGACGTACTGCTTTTGGGAGTAAACGTACTCCTTTTATTGCATTGTACTCCCTTGTACTCCAAAAAAAAAAATATATGTGGAAATGTACTCCTTTATTAGTTTTGTACTTCTTTTGTACTCCTTTTTCCAGCTATTAATATTTTATCATATACAGGGTGTAAAATAATAACTGGTGCACAGCTTTTTTTTGAAAAATGAAAGGAACTTTTATAGATTTCGCGAAAAAATTAGTTTATTATTAATTATTCACAGATTTTACTTAATTTTTTTTAATTCGTTTTTAAATTTTAACCTTGATTTGGGTTTACCGGCGGTAAACACTTTGAGAGAAAAGCGCAGGTAAAAAAAGTAGTTTTTATTGTTAATTTTCCACACATTTTACTTAAATTTTATCAATTAGTTTTTAAATTTTAACTCATTTGGGTTTACCCTCGGGTTTGGGAGAAAAGGGCAAGCGCCACGCAAGTCTTTGTCGATAACTTTATAACATATCTTCTGTAACCATAGGCTAATTTCCACCATTTGGGTCCTTTATACTCCGTCTTTTGTCCAACATAAGGCCTCATACTCAGCAATCGAAAAGACTCGGAGGCTGCTCGCTTCTTGGGGCTGCCGTTAGTGGAACTCGACGACAACGATTGAGATATCAGCCGATCTCGGCGGGGTTGTGGTAGCCGCTACAACAACAACAACAACACGGAACTGGTGACTAGGAGGGCATTCATTCGACCAACCCTACACAGTTTTTTTTTCTTTTTTTATACAAAGTCTAAGACAAAATACACACTAAAAACACGTGCGTGCCGCATGTACTTATCTCCCAAAACTGGCAAATGCAAATAAGGATTAAAATTTTAAAATAATAAAATTAAAGGGCTTAGGGATTATAACCCTTACTACGTAGAATTCTCCTTTCTGTGTTGCCGAGGAAGAGAGGAGGAACCCGCCTTTTTTGTCAAAAGTGTATAACACATCTTGTGGATATAACTCCGGCTTCGGTATCCACAGTATTTTTGCACTTAACTCCTTTCTGCGTAGGCGGCCTTCGGCCGTGCTTAGGGATTATAACCTTACTAAGTGGAATTAAAAAAATCACTCCTTTTTTATGTCTTGTACTGCTTTTTTTCTATCGAAAATATAAATGTACTTCTTTCTTCGTTTCAAAATCTGGCAACCCTAACTAAGACTTAATGAAATAATTGAACCAAGTTTGGTAGAAATCTATAAAGTGGTTACACCTTGTAGTCATAAAGTGGGCGGTGCAACGCCCAATTCCTAAAAGTCTATTGTAGTCTTATTTATTGCTAAGAGATTATTGTAACTATTAATTTGGAGTAAATTAGCGTCTTCAGTTATTGAAATATCGGAGTTTTCGGATGTCTGAAATTTACCGTTATACGGGAAATGGGTGTAATCTTAGTCCGATTTGAATAATTTTCAACGAATTTTTTTCTTGTACTAAGGTTATTGAAACCTATTGGTAGAAATTATTGAGTTGGAGTCGTTTACCGAGATACACATTTGTGGTCATAACGGGGCGGTGCCTCCCCATTATCCAAAAATTTATAATAATACAATTTTCTGCTAAGTGGTTATTGTAATTATCGATTTTGAGTCAATTAGCTTCAGTAGCTATTGATTTATCGCAGTTTTTGTGTATCTGTAAATTACCGTTATATGTGAGGTGGGCGTTGTTATTGCCCGATTTCAAAGATTTTCAAGAGATTTTTTAGCTAGGCCCTAGGCAGGGCTCGTACCGAGCTTGGTAAGGATTGGTGAAGCCGCTACTGAGATACAGCACATCATCATAAGTGGGCGGGGTAGTGCCCATTTTCCAAAATTTTCCTAATAATACTATTTTTTTACCAGAATTATGTTTCATATACCAATTTTCAACAATTTTGCTCCAGCATTTACTGAAATATGGTTTTTAAATTTTTCGAAAATGCCGTTATATGCGAAGTGGGCGTTTCAATACCAACCTACCTTGGATAAAGAGAAACCTACATACAAAATTTCGTCGAGATATCTCAATTTTTACTCGAGTACACGGACGGACGGACAGACATGGCTTAATCGACTTCTCTATTCATTCTGAGCATTTATGTATACATTTGTCTATATTTATCTCGATTCGTTTTTGCTGTTACAAAAAACCGTTATGTGAACAAAGTTAATATACCCTTGTGCACAAGAGCGCTCGGTTATAAAAAGTGAAAATGGTGGACAAAAAAAAAAAAATCCAAAATTTATAAAACTTAGCCTTTATGGGTTATCGCAGTCGCTGATTATAAAATAGTCGTATTTTTTAAAGTTAAAATGGTAATCACAAAACAAAAATTTAAGAATTCCCGCAAAATGTATTTGGGGATTGGAGAAAAAAAACATCTAGATAATGTGAACTTAATCATTTAAAAACTAGAATGAATCGATAAGAAATTCAGGTTCATCACGGAATAAAAATGATATAAGAAATTTTTATTTTTTTTTTATTTTTTTTTATATTTTGAAACTTTCGGCCACACTAGTATAAACATAAACAACACAAATAGCTTGCAGCAAAGGGATATCTCGCTCTTAGGCGTAGTTCCCCAGTACGTTTTGTCAACGTAAAATTTAATCAGAAAATTTTCAGGGAAATAGCCGAAACGTACCCTTTTCACAACCAATTTCGGAACTTTTGTAGACCTAATCCGCTTTTCTTCCCGTTTTCGCATTAATTTTCGGATTTTTTGCTGGCTGGGCTGTTGTCGTAACAAGCGCAGCAGCTTTGCGCACGTGTATATATTACTTAAGGTAAGACCACACTAAGCGACGTGACACTGCAGCGGCACTACGCGACACATCGCCACACTTTTTGGTATATCGCACTGAAATTGCAGCGGCGCGAGACTTCGCTGCAAATTTTTTAATTTATTTGTGTCAAAACCATCTAACAAGATGGATGCCAGTGACGCTGATGTAATGTTAATGCCTTTTATATTTGTTTTTCTTGGCGAATTCTTCTCAAATATTATGTTTCTTTACATACAATTTTCTTCTTGAATGAAATGCATTTGAATATGTATTCACTCACAATTGGAAATCCAATTACTTCAAGTTAAAAATATAGTACTAAATGTTATGTCGGTCCGCTAGGTATACCGCACTATGCGGCACCGGAACTGCGCGATACCACGCGGCGCGACATTTTGCCTAGTTGATCAACTTTGCTGCACAGCCTCGCGTCGCGTAGCTCCGCTGCAGCGTAGTGCGGTATGCTCCATAAGAATACATGCAAAGAATATTTTGCCGCGCTGTGTAGTGTCGTGTCGCGTCGCCTAGTGCGGTCGTACCTGTATTCTTTGGAACGTCACAATCACACTGTCAAAGAGCGAATCAACACGATTTTAGAGGAAATCTTCTCGTGGTAGTGAGGTACCCATTCGCAATGCAAGTCGAAGTACTTGACTGCGATGTCTAGGATGAAGCAAGAGGCAGAAAACGCCAGGAGAAGTCACTGTATGATCCCCGGAATTCCGTGGCGACTAGGAAGATGCCGCCACTAGATTTCAAACCCTGCTGTTGGCAAGATTGCATTAAAAATACTAGGCCCTTATTATGAGTTGCATTCGATTTTTGATCTTCGCTGGTTATCGAAGATCGAACATCCAAAGTGAAATTATAAGCTATGCAACCGTGTCGAAATTTTCTTTGAGTATCGAATTTTCTGTCGAACAGAATTTCGCTTTCGATGGTGTAGCTAAGTGTTAGAAAATTGTGAAAAGTGTATGATTTTGCATTTGTTTTTTTTACTTTATAGCGGCTAGACAATAATTTTAAAANGTGTAGCTAAGTGTTAGAAAATTGTGAAAAGTGTATGATTTTGCATTTGTTTTTTTTACTTTATAGCGGCTAGAAAATAATTTTAAACAATTTTTATTCATTTCATGCAGTTCTAACGTCGTGAATATTAAATACAAGCTGGAAATGCTGGTTTTATTTTGAAAGAAAATCCCAATACTAAATTGGCACGATCTCTGAGAATAAAATCGTAAGCCGTTGATAGTTTTAAAATATTTTAAATAGATTTGGCTCACAAACGCCTCTTTAGACAGTCGGAAGTTTTTAATAAATCTGCAGACAAATTTCTTAAACATATTTTATGTCAAAATATATTCTAAATACTACACTTAAACCCTATTAAACATTTTCAACTCCTGGCCAGTTTACCAAGCTCTCATCCTCTGACGAATCGTTGAACCAGAACTCCGTTGTACCCATTTTTACCACGTTTTTATAAACTCGCTTACTTTTTTATTTCATTTTACTTTGCGAAAATTTACATACATATGTATAAGCACACTATTTAGTTTACTCGATTTTTAAACAAAATTTCTCAGCGGTGAAAAATATACTATTGTAAACAACCTAACCGAGCGAAATTCACAATAGCGTCATAATACCAAATGAAAATTCGTTCGATCAGCACTTTCGACCACAATCGAATGCAACTCATAATAGGGGCCTTACTTTTACATTTCTATGTGATACTGCATTTTCAACAAATGCTTACATAAACAAGTAATTTTGAAAAAAAAAAAAAACAAAACCGATTTCAATTCCCATCTAAGAATTTAAGATTATCCTTAATTTATTCAGGATCCAATGATCGGATTTAAACCAAATTCGACCACCTGTCAGGTAAAACCTTTCCTTAAAAAAAAAAAAGTAAGTGCGCCTGGGCCACACTGTAGAAGTGAAACTTACGTTAATTCATACACACATCTGCTTTTGCTTAAGGTAATATTTTTTCTCTTTTTTTCTATCAATGTAGATCCCTACCTCTACCACTGTAACATTCATGTTATTCTGTTTTTCCCTTATCTTCATTTTTATCTTTATACTCTATCGATAACAAAACCGATTATAACGTCAATCAAAATATATATAACAAAATCGATGAGAAAATCGATAAATATCGATAACAAAATCGATAAAAAAATCGATAAATATCTATAACAAAATCGATAAATATCGATAACAAAATCGATAAGAATCGATAAATACCGATAAGAAAACCGATAAATATCGATAACAAAATCGATAAATATCTATTGATAACAAAATCGATAAATATCGATAACAAAATCGATAAGAATCGATAAATACCGATAAGAAAACCGATAAATATCGATAACAAAATCGATAAATATCTATTGATAACAAAATCGATAAATATCGATAACAAAATCGATAAGAATCGATAAATACCGATAAGAAAACCGATAAATATCGATAACAAAATCGATAAATATCTATTGATAACAAAATCGATA
This sequence comes from Rhagoletis zephyria, assembly GCF_001687245.7. NCBI lineage: Eukaryota > Metazoa > Arthropoda > Insecta > Diptera > Tephritidae > Rhagoletis > Rhagoletis zephyria. Next base: position 18,596 of record NW_016160091.1, on the reverse strand, counting down.
AATATCGATAACAAAATCGATAAATATTGCTAACAAAGTTGATAAAAATCGATAAGAATCGATTACAAAATCGATAAATATCGGTAACAAAGTCGGTAAATATCGATAACAAAATATTTAAATCTCGATAGNTTTCCATTGCATCACAATTTCCGTGTGCAGTTTCCTTTGAATTTGCCAATTTACTTCCAACCAACCAACCGCCGCTAAAGAAGTTTCACTTCAAAAATTATAGGGATCGGTTAACGCGGTCCAAAGTTATGCGGTAACATACATAGACAAAAATAATAAAAAAATATTCCGACGAATTGATAACCTTATTCTTTTTGTTTTTTNTAGTTCCCAGATTGAGTCTCTGTGTCTCTCCCTATATCCTTTCCTCTTTACCTTTATTTTAATCTTCCTTCCCCTATCTGCATCTTTACTTTAATCGGTATCCTCATCCTCCTATTTGTCTTTATNAGACAAAAATAATAAAAAAATATTCCGACGAATTGATAACCTTATTCTTTTTGTTTTTTGGTTAAAAACAAAAACACCAGCAAGCTTTCAGCGTCAAATGATTTCAGGGTAAAATTGTCAAAGCTCCCAATAAACTTAAAGGAAATAATGATATCATCAAAACAATTTCAGTCCTCACATTAAAGCTAAAGGAGCATTGTGTTTTCTAGTTTTCGTAGACATTTGAAGAGTAGGGGTTAGAGCTCTCGTTAAAAATCGACTATCCGGCTATTCGGTTAGTCGACTAGTCGATTAGCAACTTTTTTTTGTCGGTTGATAGTCGAATAGCAATTATTCGATTAACCGATCGAATTCGACTAGCCGTTAACTTTCGATTAACCCCTAACTATCGAGTAGTCTGAAAATCGACTAACCGAAATTATTCGAATAGGGACAGTTTTCACCATGATAAAAACATTACAAGGTAAATTCATTCTCTCATTTCGTCGGCCATGATTTTTTTCTGACGTTTGCCAACATTTTAAAATCATATAAAATTGAAAATAAAAAAATTAAATTGTTCACAATTGTTGTTGTTTGAGATTGGAAATGAGAATGTGTGTGTGAGTTTGAGTTTTGATTTTAAAATTATATTGTTGGCAAACGTCAGACTGCCTCTCAATGGTTTTACCTTGTTATGTTTTTATCATGGTTTTCACCATAAAATTATTGTCATTAGCATGGCTTGGCTTTGTCAATAAGCATAAGTATTCAAAAAAAAAAAAAACAATGTTTACTGAAAGAGAACAACTATTCGAAAAATCGAAAATGAAGAGATAGTCCACGAGTTGTTTGTGAGCTGTTAGTTAAAAAGTCGAAAGGAAACGGTTATTCGATTAGTGAAGTCGATTATTTTTTTAAACAACTTTTGCTACTCGACTATTCGATTACTCGACTAACAAGGGCTCTAGTAGGGGTGCCGCGAAATTTTTTTAGCACAACAAGGGTGCCGAGGTGAAAAAAGTGGGAACCCCTGCTCTATACTGTGTTTTAGAATCTAAAATTATAATTGTACGAGTATTTCTCCATATCGAATCTTCCATTTTGAATTTTGCGAATCTTTTGACGGATTCGTCATCAGCGACTCCGATACCCCATTAAGCCCTAGTTTTACTTTTGTAAATCTAATGTTTGTTTCTTATTCAGCGACTTCAAAAACCCCTGAGTAAAGGTGTTCTTACACGATACATATTTGCATCTGTAAATGTGACTTTCAATACATATGTAATTGCGTATGTTTGTCCTATTGAGAGTCAGTCTTTATTGAACTATTTAAAAATACGATCTTTAAAAACGAAATAAACTAAACTCAGATGATTTTACCTGTGTGTCAGATGAAAATAGAAACAACAGAAGCCTTTACGAGATATGTTGGCATTTCCATATGTAAAAAGAGGCATGTACACATGCAAATGCATATCGCGTAAGAACGCCTTAACGTGTTTCAAGCGAATCTCGTCGAATTTCACTTTTGGTCGCCATATCGGATCCGCCAGATTTGCCAGATGAATGTACGTAACCAATAGTTATTGAAGACACGAACCATCATATCGGTATAGACACGAATTGACATGGCCACTATGAAAACGCCCACACTGAGATAAGATAAAAGAATCGGTGGTCACATACCACGAGGCTAGAAAAATATTTTTTCTTTTTTTGGAATTGGACACTGACCGAACAACACACATCAGCCCTCGCAAGAACGGAAGTAATCCTAACCAAGCAATTTATTAAAGCTGACGACATTGGTTTGGTTAAAGTCAATCCTCAGAGTGCGTATAACTGGGGAATATACATATCGGCATTGTTCCACCACATTCCTTCCGGCAAATCCCCAACCAAGTTGTTACCTGTGAAAATAAAGAGTCTGTGGATATAAATTCTGGTCTATTCATTTGGCAGCAGTTAGACCACCGAACACCGGTAATCCCAAAATCATCAAACGTAAGTCAACCTCATTATTGTCACCATCCCATTGGAAACGAGCTACCGAGCAACAGTTTATCGAGATTCCTGTTTGGACCGACAAGAAAAGGTCAAGCAAATCATTGGCGCCCAACTAAACGGGTGAAAAAGAATAAGTTTTGTTGAACATAACCACATTTAAGCCCGGAATAAAATAACCGAGTGCTCAGCTGAGGGAATATAGCAATTTCATCATCGAATCAATTTAATACATCATAAAATTAGATTTAAGGAAAAATTAAAATCTTGTAGTAATTTTTCTCATTTTGTTGGTCATAAAATTGTACGTCGGCGAACCATACATATTCGGTTTTAATAGATGTTTGATAAATTTTTTCTTTTAGACATTCTTTGAATTCATAATCACTGTAAATCAATATCGTCCTCAGTCTTCACACGGCATGATTTAATTGATTTTTAGCTCGTTTTCAATCAAAATTTTTGTGGATATTTTGATTATTTAATTCCGCGGGGGTGAATGGTGATCGATCTGCCATGCGAACACCATTGATCAGCAGTCATAACCATTCTCGTTCAGTCAGTTCGCCAATTGTGAAAAGCAAGTTAATTGAATTTTTTAATCAAGTAACGCCACACATCGACGGTCAAGATTTTCGACTGATAATTTTTATTTAGTCTATCGGTATAAGTTCAAGCAACGTAACCGACAACACGGTTTATTATTAATTGAACCAAACTATTTTCCTTTATTTTTTTGTAATTTCTTTGGGTATTCATTCCCAATAAAATTTGAAACTCGTAACAAATTAATCTCGTTTTCCATTCTCAAACTGGTTGAATATTCTCAGTCTGATTTGGTCTTCCGGTAAATTCGGGGGTGGATAGTCTTGATCTTTGTTGCGTACCTTGTTGGCGACAGAAGGGACCGAAGGAGATACAGGTAATACTCCTAAGTATTCAAGGCCTTCGCTGCATCCCGGGAGCAAACAACTTGGTCCATAAAAAGATTCGAGCTAGTGCGTTAAACGCCATTCTCAGCCCACGTTCGGTATAACACTAAACAAAATTTTAGACCGAAAATCACATGAAATATACAACCAATTGAGCGTGAATTTTTTGTTAAACTAATTAGATTAAAAGCTATACTTAAATAGTGATCGATTTATGCGGCATTATTTTTTTAAATTGGATATTCATACATAGAAGGGTTTTCGCTGATTAGGCTTAGACACAATCATAGAATAATAATAATAATAACTGAAGTAAATGCGGTATTGATTTTAAATCGAGTACAGCCATCTTATAGCTCAGACCATAATAGTACAGACTTTACGTCTACCGTTGGTAAAATTTTTTTAAAAATCTTTACAACTTGGTATTTGAGTCTTTGAACATGGAATTGTTTCCCATCCTCGATGCAACTTATTTGACAGACGAACAGCGACAGATCGAAGGGGAGATATATAACCTATATCCAGCGCCGGTTCAATGGACCGACACCGAAATAGCCGCTCTCAATGGCAAAATNAAAACGAAATAAAATCCATTGACATTATTTCTCTTTCGAACATTAAATTTGCTTAGTTTCGCCGCGGCCCGCGCACACATCACGTCACGCTACGCCGGGGCCCCCCCTTCCCCGTCTCCCGCCGTGCTGTAACGCAGGTAGATTTATTTTTTGTATACGTTGAAATACGATTTTTATATATTTTAAACATCGGGGGCTTATATTCAAAAATACCATCTATCTGCACACTTTTCACAAATATGAGATTCTGATATAAAAATCCACCTAAGCTTTAACTGTCATCAGTGCTATTAATGCTACCTTATATAACGACAGGTAATAAGTCCCAGATGGTTTCTAAAATCACAAATTAGTTTTTGTGCAAATTGCAGATAGAGGGTATTAATGAATTCAAGCCCTCGATATTTCACATTTTTATATTTGTAAGTTATTGGAAGCAGGGATGCCAACTTGGCTCAAACCGTGCCATTTGTTCCTATTTTACTTCAAATGGCACTTAATTTTTCAATTTGGCACAAAATGCCAAAATGGCACTTTTGTAAAAAATAATACATTTCAACACATTTTTGTGAAATCCTTTGCGAGCACTTCTTTTTCTCAACTAAAATTTTCTAATTTATAAAGGCTTTTCAACTGGTTTACCTTAGTTTATCATTGCACTTTTGTTTTGAAAATGTGGCTTTATTTTATTGCTAAATGTGAATGATTAAAAGGAATTACACCTTTTTTGGCACTTTTATTTTTCTATTTGGCACATTTTGGCACTTTTTTATCCTCAATATGGCACCTCATAACTAAGGATAGTTGGCAGCCCTGATTGGAAGATTTCTGCTGTGTTTTGGGGCAACAACTTGTCTGCAGTAAAAAAGCATATAATTTGTGTTTCAAAAGTGTGTGAAAACCAATCAATTAACTTATATGATCTCGGTTCCGATATTAAATAATCAATAATTGTTTATACCCGCATTTTGGCACATTGGCTCGTTGAATGTGCCATCTAATAAGTAGTGTCGTCGTTCTCCTTAGCTGCTTTTAAATGACTGCTGGCGGAGGCATAAATACAGTGTAAGAAAATTCTTTTTTTATAATTGTTTCCTTATAGAAAAGTTGGGTTCTTTTCCACCTTAGACATTCCGAATTCGTTCAAAATATGCTAATTTAAAACACAGAATTCTTTCAGTGCTCCTCCGGGGTTTTTGGACATGTACTGTTTCTTCAATTTAATAGTGTTCGCTTTATTTTTGTAGAAACGAAAAATGTTTTGCAAGTTATGGATCATTTCTCCACTCTTTCTTCAAATATTTGTCGTATTCCAGCTGTGCGCAGGCGTTTAGTTTTTCGCATCGTGTTTTTACATATTCGTAATTTAAATTTTTTTTAATAGAATCAATTGGTTGTAGTTCATGATTGTGTGTGGATTAATATCACAACACTCAGGATTTGGCAACAACCTTTTTCATCTATTTAAAAACAACACTTACGGGGCAATGTTTATTGTAAGAACAACATTTTTTTCTATGAATCGACATACTTTAAGCATTGTTGACGCTATTTCCAATTGAATGAGGAAATAGCGCCAATGACTTTAGTTCCAAATTTTTGTTGACTTTATTTCGCTTTTGAAAAGGTTATAATGTCAATTGACTTTATTTTGCGCCAGGGTGGGAAATAAAGTCAATTGACCTTATTTCCGTTAATCTTGTTACCTGTCACCGGTAAAATATCTGCTTACGTTGGCCAACCATGGTTGATAAAATACCATGCCCTACACCCAATGAATGAGTTGGAAATATGTGAGAGAGCATATCGGGAAGTGGAGGCGAATGAGGTGTTATCACCTCAGGGTCGTCTTCATCAAGTGAAACATTATTGTTATCGAACCGCTCGGTTAAAGTTAAAACCCGAATCGGCTACACGCTAGGCAGATCTGATCGGAAAATTTCAGTCGAAGATTCGTGAACTTCGGATGCCTTCACCGAATACGGGAATCCCGATGGGCGATTCCCGATTAAGTTTAAACTCGACCTTCCATGGTTTTGAGAATGAACGGGGAACGATGAGTTCAACTCAAAATACTGTTCCATCCCAATATTTACCCTTAACCATACCAGATTTGATTCCAAACCCGAATATACCGACTTTGGTTCAGGCAACTGAACCATGGTGTACCCTGACCACTAGTACGGTTAATTCAAATGCTCTACCAGCCATTCTCAATTCAGTGTCAGGCGGGACGGAACCAACACCCTCATTACACCAACTGTCCGAAATGGTATCTGAGTTCTTGAGAACCCAAACACAGATGCAACAGCAAATGATCCGTGACCGGGTTCATTTACAGACACCAATCCCTGACGTTCATGACATGAACCAAACCATGCCAACGACCCGGAATCATACCTGGATACCACCCTCGGTGGATCCTACTTATGGTTCTTTGGGTGGTCCTTCAACCGTACAAACTCAAGCGATCAATACCTACCGTGGTCTTAGAATGTCACATATCCAAGAACCAATTAATCAACCATCTCATTTATATCAGAATTATTCGCTATCCGGTCCACCACAATCACGACCAAATCAAGCCACTGTATTCGACGAATCTGCCCAAGCGGATGCAATGGATAGGAAATTCAGACGCTTACCATCATGGATGGGACGTGCTCAACTCGATGGCGTTCATGTGAACGAAAAATTTCTATCGGTTGAAGATTATTTGGCTATTATTGGCTCATTTCGATATAAGATTGGAGTACCCGACCATGAATTGGTTACGCGTTTAGTACCCACTCTCACGGGGGCCGCTCGACAATGGTACTTCAGCGAACTGAGAAACTTCAGAGATTATCAAGATTTTTGCATGAAACTTCCAGCTCGTTTCCTCAACAAATATACTCGGGCCCAAGTAATAATGTTATATGCACAAATAAAATTCGATCCACGTTCGCAAACACTGCTGAAACATATCGATGACTTGACATTCCAATTGCAGGGTAATTCCTGTGGTCTGGATGAACGGGACCACCTCGATATCATCATTGGTACCTTATCCGATCATCTGCGTGAACTCGTCCACACTCGACAAGTCCACACGTTGGAGCAATTGCGTGAGTTCGCTCAGCGAATTGCACCACATTCGTTTATTGTTGCCACACCCCGTCCGGAAAGAACCCGTTCGGATAGACAGCGATCAGCGCCACGGGAAATTTCGGCAATACATGATTCACCGGACGATTCTTCACATTCGGAATATACCGCTTCGTTTCCTGGGTCCGACTCCGATGACAGGGAATGTGCATACTTGAACAAGCAAAAGAAACCAATTAAGCATCTCTGAAACGTAGGTATTCGAAACCAGTCGAGGATTATAAAAATGACAAAAATCCAAAGGAGAATGATACGAAAGTAGGAACTATCGTCGACCCATTTCTCGTTGTTGAGGGCGACGAAAATGTACGATGTGCAAAATAACTCGTGTGGGGCCATCACTTCAAAAAGTGTCGAACCCAACCGAATATGGTGATCTGCTACAAATGTACACGACCAGGGGTTACGTCTGATCAATGCCCGTGTTCAAAAAACGCGTAAGGGAGTCGATTGGGAATAGTGGTCCATCGTACTCAGAGTCCACAACTTTATCTAAATCCACTGTCTCTAACAATCCGCACTCTACCGAAGTCCCTCTACAACTCGACAAACCTTCAGTCCCGAATTCCAGCAATAATTCTACTCTAACTCTTAATGAATCTAATCAAACTAAAAGGGATGGCAAAGAACCATCAACTAAATGTTCTAAAGGAACACTACGAATTACCAAACCTACTTCAGCTCCAGTCCCTACTCACCAGCAAGACGAAGTCAATCAAGTTAACCAACCACGACTCCGCGATGTTTTCTTTATCTCAGAGAAATGTTTGACATATAACATTCTGAACGATTGTCGCGATTATCTCACGGTTATGGTTAACAACCATTCTCATATGGTTTTACTCGATGGTGGAGCCGAAGTCACAGTCATTTCACAAACATTTTATGAGAAGTACAGATGGGGGCAGTTGCAACCTACCAAAACCTCCATTGGTCTTGCCGATAATTCGATTTCTTTTAAGGCCATTGGTAAAGTGGATGTATTATATACGGTCGGTAGTCTTACCCGACTGGTGCCAACTCTTGTCGTACCTATCTCACTGAAACACCCAATTATGGGACCGACATTCCTTCAGGCCTTCTTTTTCGAACTGGTGCAGAACCAAGAGAAAATTCAACGATTCTTAAAACATACAGCCAAAAGTTATACTGAAGAAGTTGCATCCGCTAAAGTCGAAATGGTTACCCCGGATACATTTATTAATTTTTGTAACCAGCCACCACGGAGTGGGAAAGAACAGCTCAGGTATCTTCCATGAGTAAGGATCTGGAGCCAATTGACGCTTCCGCACTCGGTTTAGAGGGTGAACTAGATACCCCAAAAATAACGAGCGTCAGCCTTCCACATAATCTCACCCCAGATCAAAGACAAATGTTGGACGCCGTTCTCAGACTTTTTAATCCAACTCCTGAGTCTGGTCCTTTAAATGTCACTAATCAGATCGAACACGTAATTGATACGGATGATGCAAAACCCGTCATGAAACGCGAGGATCCAGTATCGCCATATGTGGCTGAACAAGTTCAAGCCGAATTGGATAAAATGCGTAGTCGTGACATCATTATGACCATCGAAGAAAGCCCTTCGCGGTCACCAATTCTGGCTGTAAAGAAGAAAGACGGAACGTATCGCGTGTGTTTTGACGCGAGAGAGCTGAATAAAATTACCATTCCAAATGCCTATCCAATTACGGATACAAACCAAATTTTGGCACGACTTTAGTCAGCTAAATACCTAACCAGTATTGATCTGTCTCAAGCTTTCTTTCAAATTCCTTTGGCAAAATCGGGTAAACTGAAAACCGCTTTGGCATTCGGTAACAGACTTTATGCTTTTCGTCGCATGACGATGGGGTTGAGAAATTCAGAAATTCACCCGCCACATTAGTCATTCTCATTGATAAAATTTTCCGTGATTTGGTTCCACATGCATTCGTATATGTGGATTATTTCATAATTTGCACTTCGCCGTTTGAAGAACACGTTAAGATATTGGTTATTGTTGCAAAACGTCTGGCTGGGGCCGGCTTAACCATCTCAACCTCCAAATGGAATTTTTGTTGTAGACGATTGAAATTCCTGGGTTACGTTTTGTCTCAAGAGGGTCTATCTGCGAATCCATCTCGTATTCGAGCTATTGTTGAATTTGCACGGCCCAAAATGGCAAAATAAGTCAGACGGTTCGTTGGTGCAGCAGGCTGGTACCGTAAATTTATTATAAATTTTTTGGAGATAACAGCTCCCCTTTGTGAACTGTATAAAGNGTCTATCTGCGAATCCATCTCGTATTCGAGCTATTGTTGAATTTGCACGGTCCAAAATGGCAAAATAAGTCAGACGGTTCGTTGGTGCAGCAAGCTGGTACCGTAAATTTATTATAAATTTTTTGGAGATAACAGCTCCCCTTTGTGAACTGTATAAACGAAACCGAAAGAGACCCATTGAATGGAATTCCGCTGCTGAACAAGCCTTTGAACGTGTGGTTCAGTATTTTTTAAGAAATTCTCGAAAGCCGCACAAAATTACACAGCATCCGAACGGGAATGCCTAGCCGTTCTCTTAGCGGTCGAAAAGTTCCGTCCATATTTTGAGGGTCGTGAATTGGTTGTGGTAACGGAACATGCAGCTTTGCGCTGGCTACAAACTCTCAAAGAACTAACTGGACGTTTATGCCGTTGGCCGATCCGATTATCACCATACGATCTCAAAATTATTCATAAACCAGGAAAACATTTAGAACTTCCTGACGCCTTATCTCGTTCTTTTGCTCTCCTCAACATCGTTCGTAGAAATCCACCTTCTGAGTAATTTTCACGTTAATCGTACCACAATCACATCCGTGATCAANCGTTGGGCGATCCGATTATCACCATACGATCTCAAAATTATTCATAAACCAGGAAAACATTTAGAACTTCCTGACGCCTTATCTCGTTCTTTTGCTCTCCTCAACATCGTTCGTAGAAATCCACCTTCTGAGTAATTTTCACGTTAATCGTACCCCAATCACATCCGTGATCAACATTGACCCAAACACGTGCGATAAATGGTACAACAAAATGCATGCCATGGCCTCAAAACAACCATTAGATAGATATAAAATAGAGAACAACCTCCTACATCATCGATTGAAATTTTCCAATCAAAGTTCGGAAATACTGTGGACACTTTGTGTACCATATTCTGACAGAACAAAAGTCCTCGATGAAAATCATAACCAACATTCGCATCAGGGTGTTTGGAAAACTTATAGCCGTATCTCACAACACTATTACTGGCCAAACATGTACGAGTCCGTATACCAGTACGTTCGGCAATGTGAACTATGCCACCGCATTAAACCAAGTAATGAGAGCACCAAAACACCTCACGGCGAATATAGAGAACCAAAACGAACGGGTAGACAATTATCGATTGACTTCGTCGGTAAGCTGCCCATGTCTAAAAATCGTAACCAATGGATCTTCGTAGCCATCGACTGTTACTCGCGATATGTCTGGGCGCAGCCCATGAAAAACGCAAACGCCATATCCGTGGTCAATTATCTTCGACATATATTCTTGTTGAATGGCTGCCCCGAACCCATTATATAAGATAATGGTACTCAATTCATCAGTCAAACTTTCGCAAAGCTTTGCGCCGATTATAATATCAAACACATGAAAACGGCTTTGTACCATCCACAAGCCAATCAGGTAGAGGCGACAAACAAAAGCATTAAACGTGGATTACGTGCTCACATGGCTGATCTTCTTGAACATTCCTCCTGGGAAAACTATCTTTCTCGTGTTATTCATGATATTAACACTTCAGTGCATTCAGCCACGGGCTACACGCCGTATTTCCTACACACCGGTCGTGAATACCATACCCAGGAGGTGGAACAACGTAAAGTTCTGGCTGATTAAATTCGAGAGAGACAGTTCGAACAATATCAACAAACCGCACAACGGGCATTGACCCGCAAAAGAGCACGCCAATTCGAGATAGGATAGGAAGTGTACATTCCCAATCCTAAACAGTCCGTGGCCGGAGAGGGCTATTCACAAAAACTAGCCCCACCAAACTAGCCCCACACGAATTGACATGGACACTATGAAAACGCTCACACTGAGATACGATAAAAGAATCGGTGGTCACATACCTCGAGGCTAGAAAAATATTTTTTCANAAACAGTCCGTGGCCGGAGAGGGCTATTCACAAAAACTAGCCCCACCAAACTAGCCCCACACGAATTGACATGGACACTATGAAAACGCTCACACTGAGATACGATAAAAGAATCGGTGGTCACATACCTCGAGGCTAGAAAAATATTTTTTCATTTTTGGAATTGGACACTGACCGAACAACACACATCAGCCCTCGCAAGAACGGAAGTAGTCCTAACCAAGCAATTTATTAAAGCTGACGACATTGGTTTGGTTAAAGTCAATCCTCAGAGTGCGTATAACTGGGGAATATACATATCGGCATTGTTCCACCACATTTCTTCCGGCAAATCCCCAACCAAGTTGTTACCTGTGAAAATAAAGAGTCTGTGGATATAAATTCTGTTCTATTCATTTGGCAGCAGTTAGACCACCGAACACCGGTAATCCCAAAATCATCAAACGTAAGTCAACCTCATTATTGTCACCATCCCATTGGAAACGAGCTACCCAACAATAGTTTATCGAGATTCCTGTTTAGACCGACAAGAAAAGGTCAAGCAAATCAGTTGATCCCGATCAACGCTGCCGTCTGTTTATGCTTTTAGGCACGCAAATGAGATAGGTGGTCAATTAGACATATTCACGGATAGCATTGATAATTTTAAGTCTAAATTAATTTCATTGCTGCATCATATATACTGCTAATAATTACTCTTATTTATTATTATAATTGTACTTAAAATTACTTAGTCTAGTAATCTATGTGTGTAAAAACTAATTGTTGAAATTAAATAAATAAATAAGTCGCAGGCAGGTGTCATAGCGAATTTAATCATCACCATTATTTTAAAATAAAAAAACTTTAAAATCCGATACGAATTGTGCCAACACTTGAACTTATACCAATTTAAGTGCATATTCACCTACTGTCCGTCGAACCAGAAACATTGGTTTTTATTATTAATTTGAATCAACATCCCTACAAAAAAGTTTTTAAGCTTGCAAAGTCTATTAAGTACTTAAATAAAAATTTGGTGTTTTTTTCGAGAAAAGACGTGATTTTTCTTGGTTTCTTGGCAACACTGGCTGCTACTTATCAGCATAAGTTGCGTTCCCGAACTCGCAAGAAGTTGCAAGAATTTATAGGAATTTACCAGAAAGCTTTCCCGTACTCGGTTCTCTGGCAAAGTAGGGGAAAAATGGGAGAGCAAAATCGGTCCTCTCTTAGTCAGATGTTGCAAGATTTTACCAGAAGAATTTTTGCTGGTAAAAGCTGGTAAGTGTTAAACCATCAGCTGTTCATACGAATTGGAATTGCATTTTCACCTTTTAAATATATCGTAGCGAAGAAATATCCAAGTTTTCTAAGTATTTTCGTATATTTGTATAATGGTAAAATAAAACTGGTATATACACAAAAAATGGCGTCCACGGTGTATTTGACAGTTTTACCACTTTTTATCCGAAAAACGTTCCCGTACTTTTTAGTTTTACTCTCTTTCTCTGGGAGCAATTTTGCCTTTTGACAGTTTTACAGGTTTTATCCTGAAAAGTTGAGGAACGAAACGCGCGCGCTCTCGCTTCGCATACACGTTATGTTTACGCTTTTCCTGCTCAATCTCTCCACGATTTCATGAGAAATATTTTACCCTACATTATTCGTAAAATATGTAAATTTTACGTACTACACCGTTTAGGTATGTTATTTAAAACAAATTTGGAATAAAAACTTAAGGGCTGACTATAATAGTTGTGTTTAATGAGACCGAAAAAAGTTCGGAGCAGCTCAAGTTAGAGCAAAATCGAGCAGATGTCAAAAAAGGAATTGAGCGACTCAGATTACAAATCTCATGACACACTTTTAAGGCAGAAATTCTCAAAGCGGTTGCTTGCTCTAAGTTACTACATCAAAAAAGCTGGTGCAGAAAATGGTGCTGTAAGTTGCTCTAGTTCCACTTAGCGCAGGCTCATGAAACAAAAACCAGAGTAAGTTAGAGGAAGAAAAATCCTCATGAAACACAATTTTGTGAGATATCTTACCCTGGCATAATCTAGAGCAGCTCATTAAACACAACTAATATGAATAAACAGCCGTAACTGACTGTCAGAAAATAAACGAAAAGTCTGCCAAATGCATAAGCAACGTAGTGTTGGCTTTTAGGTGGCTATATTTTGCTTACATGTGTTCAGTGTTGCCAATTTTTTTATTTTTTACCAAAATCATCAGAAAAAGTTACCAAATTCAACAAAAATTTACCAAACTTATTTAAACTAAACTAAAATTTAGGAGCACTTTAAAATCAATATTTGTCTAGTTATGACCAATATACACACATACATATGCCAACAAGTGGCCGAACATATCTCAAAAATTCAATGCTTGAAAGCAATTCGGAAAGCTTTCGACTCAGGCATAGACAAAAGGGAAGTCCCCTACTGAACGCCGTAGCCTGTTGAACGTACATACATATTTACTTAGAATTCTACTCATTTGGTTGTCGGGTTACGCCGGAATATTGATAGCAATTGCAAAGCTAACGAACTGTCAAGGAAAGGTAGGACTATCCACAACCTTCTAGAAAAGGACTCGGTGGATATAGCAATAGCCACTATCAAGCACTTTGTTGTAGATCACACAATTATAGTAACCTAGGAACGCAGAAGAACTGTTCGCTTTACGAAACTTTCAGGATTACCTGGAATTTCTGTAATAGGAAACGCTTACGGCCTATTTCCTAATGTGGAACCAGAACTTGTTTTGACCTACGTTACATGTAGGTCTGAATCGAAAAAGTTAACAAGTTGAAAAATAAATTACTAAATTAAAAAAATATGATAAATAAAGAAAAAATATACCAATTTCGGTAAAAAATTTAGCAAAGCGGCAACACTGCATGTGTTACATATGTACATACATATACTAGTACAAACAGCTGATTCCGTACGGAAGGTGCGACCAGTATCGCTCTTTCCTTAAAGGCCCTACACACGGATCGATTTATGGGCCAACCATTTGGCCAACCGCTAGAAGTTGGTGGTATATAAGCCGTGTGTAGGCAAGTTGGCAAACCTTCGTCAAGTTGTTTGTCAGGTTGGAGTAAAATCAAAAATTTTTGATTTTTGAGGCTCTTAACGCATTAACGTTAACGTGTGTTTTTCTGTTCGTTTCGCTAGTGAAAATGCGTATAATTTGTGAAAACGGGGGCGGTAACAATAACAAATACATAAAAATGAGAAGCATTCCTAGCATAGCTAATGTGACCAACCGTACTTCTTTCGGAAGTACAGTACTTCTTTTTTCGCTCTTGTACTTCATACTTCGAAGTACAGTCAAATGTATTTCTTTGCGATATTTTGTACTGCAGGGGGAGATTCTGTAACCAGTTAGCGCCAATTTTCGGATCACTATCGTACTTTTTGACTCATGATATAAATGTTTTTGCGTCAAAAAGTGCGAGAGCGATTCGAAAATTGTCGCTAACTGGTTACAGAATCTCTCCCCTGGTCCTGTACTTCTCCGATCTTCTGGGCGAAAAATTCGCCATTAAAGTCGCCGGGGACCGATGGCATCATACCTGCGCAGATGCAAAGGGATCTAAAGGTGTCGTGCAATTGGTTGGACCCTATTTATGCGAACTGCGTGAGGACCGGGTACATCCCCTAGGCTTGGAGGTTAGTCAGTGTTGCGTTCATCCCGAAGTCCGGAAAGGTTCGTTTTTGCTAAACACGCTAGAGATACTGATAGAGCTGTACATAAGAAATGCGATTACTCGTGACTGTCTTTCATGAGCTCAATATGCTTATTGCATGAAAAGGTGGGTGAATACCGCCCTGCACACATTGGTAAAGTGGTCAGAGAAAGCCTTCACGCATGAAAATTATGCAGTAGAGGTCTTCTTCGATATCGAGGGGGCCTTCAGCAATGTCCCTCCAGAGGAAATAGTCAAGTATATTCATAATTTGGGGGTTGAAGCTAATCTAATAGGGCTTACCTACAGCTTACTTCATGACAGAACTGTCGCGGCGGAGTGGGGGAACGTCTGCACTCAGAGCAGAGTCAATAGGAGCTCTCCAAAAGGTGGTGTTCTCTCTCCCCTGCTCTGGATTGCGGTTGTAAACGACCTTCTAGAGGAATTGGAAAAAGTGTGCTCTCGGGAGATCGCCTATGTAGATGTGGAAGTATTGGTTGAGGGTCGATTTCTGTACACCCTTTTTGATCTGCCTCAAGGTTACCGTAACTAGGTAACTAGGCGGGTGACAGGTAACAAGATCAACAGAAATAAGTTAAGTTGACACTATTTCGCATACTGGTGCGAAAGAAATTTAATTGACATTATTACCTTTTCAAAAGCGAAATAAAATCCATTGATATTATTGCCCTTTTAAACATTAAATTTGCGTAGCTTCGCGGCGGCCGCGTCTGCGCGCCACGCAGCTCCGCGCTCGAGCATTGTTAACGCTATTTCCATTTGAATGAGGAAATAGCATCGTTTACTTTATTTCCGAATTTTTGTTGACTTTATTTCGCTTTTGAAAAGGTAATAATGTCAATTTATTTTATTTCGCACCAGTTTGCGAAATAGTGTCACTTGACCTTATTTCCGCTGATATTGTTACCTGTATCAACTAAGTGGCCGATCAACGGCTGCAGTCGTGGAAGCCTAACATTGAGTAAAGGGTAGGAAAGGTATCGGCTGCCTTGTACTGCTATAGGGGAGCTATCTGTAAAAGGTGGGGTCTCGCCCAAATTAATTCATTAGGTTTAGGAAACCAGATTTAAGCCTATATTGTTTCAGGTAGCCCTGGTCTGGTAGAACTCACTAGAGAAAGCTACACTTGTAAAACAGGAATTATCGAAGCATTGTAGGTGTGGTTCTTACCTACACTGGCGCTTAACATACATATGTTGAACACTGCGCCTGCGGATATTGCAGAAAGAATTGTCGCAGCAAGAACTACTATTAGGGTAATGGAAACCGGGTCATCTGCAGCAGTACATGTTTTTATAGGGCACTTTAAAACACGCTACCTCTCAAGGGCTGTGATGGGGGTTCTAACAGGTCATTGTGCGATTGGTTTTCATGCGGTGAGACTAGGAATTTCAACTGATCCTTTTGTATCAGCTGTCAAGAGGAAGATGGAGTGGAATCATCTTCAAACTTTCTTTTAGACTGTCCAACCTTCGGGAGGCTAAGATGGAAGCATTTTGGCTGGCACTTCTAAACAAACACTGAGCTCTAAAAATTTCGTAATCGACTCGCGGCGGTAACTTAACGCAACCTAAGCTGTACTTCTTTGAGCTATGAAATAGTTAGTCACATTAAGCATAGCTTAGCAAGTGCTGTTGTGTTGTTCACAGTTCAAAAACTCTCACTCAAATAAAATCGGCCAACTGGTTGGTGCGTTTGTAGGGAATTTCGTTAAGTAGGTTGGTCAACTGGTTGGCCGATAAATCAATGCGTGTGTAGGGCCTTTTAAGCAAATGACATTTGACAAAACTTGATGTTAAGTACCAAGGCGAATTTATACAAGGTGGTGTTGATGGCGATACAAGATTGTGAAGATGGAAGTCAGAAGGATACATCCGACATTTGCAGCCCCATGCAATTCTCAATGAAGAATTATTGCACCGCAATAAAAAAAAAAATAAATATAACTTAAAGACCCCTCAACTGGTGCAGCGTCAATCGAAAAGAATTTACAATTTTGTCAAGTTTCAGTTTGTCGCCTCGAGCGAGTAGTTATTTAGTGGCGCTGGTTTGATTTACGACCATTTAAAAACTTTTTATTGAGTACAATGTTCCAATTTTTTAATTCAAATACTAAAAAAACATTATTAAAAACTACTAACCTTTCCATTTTTATTTAACTAAATCACTTAATTTACTTACCTAAATTATTTCTTAACAAGTAAAAAAGTCTAAGTTCGGGCGGAGCCGAACATTAAATACCCGGCGCAAGTATTCAATATAGTTTTTTCACCTTTCCGAAAACCACCGCTACATAGTAAGCAGTGGTGGTTTTACGTATATTTTAAACATCTTCGATGAGATAAACTTCTATAGATATATGTGGGCGGCACCACGCCCATTTTCCAAAATTCCATAATAATGTTACTTCTTTTCAAGGGATTTTTGTTAGTATCAATTTTAAGTAAAATTAGTTTCCTTAAATTTCGAAATATCAAAGTTTGAAACATTTCTGAAATTTAATAATAATAATAATAGATTGGCGCTTACACATATGTTAGTGTTTGGCCGAGCTTCTCCTCCGATTTGTGGCGTGCGCCTTGATGTTGTCACACAAAGCGGAGGGACCTACAGTTTTACGCCGACTCCGAACGGCGATTGTATTTTTATGAGAAGCTGTTTTTCATGGCAGAAATACACTCGGAGGTTTGCCATTGCCTG